>NC_060176.1:3029849-3044849 GCF_021184085.1 Oncorhynchus gorbuscha
GTGAGAAGGCATGTCAGGTGTGTGTATATATATTACCTAGCAGTGAGAAGGCATGTCAGGTGTGTGTGTGTATATATATTACCTAGCAGTGAGAAGGCATGTCAGGTGTGTGTATATATATTACCTAGCAGTGAGAAGGCATGTCAGGTGTGTGTATATATATTACCTAGCAGTGAGAAGGCATGTCAGGTGTGTGTGTATATATATTACCTAGCAGTGAGAAGGCATGTCAGGTGTGTGTGTATATATATTACCTAGCAGTGAGAAGGCATGTCAGGTGTGTGTGTGTATATATATTACCTAGCAGTGAGAAGGCATGTCAGGTGTGTGTGTATATATTACCTAGCAGTGAGAAGGCATGTCAGGTGTGTTGTGTATATATATTACCTAGCAGTGAGAAGGCATGTCAGGTGTGTGTGTATATATATTACCTAGCAGTGAGAAGGCATGTCAGGTGTGTGTATATATATATATATTACCTAGCAGTGAGAAGGCATGTCAGGTGTGTGTGTATATATTACCTAGCAGTGAGAAGGCATGTCAGGTGTGTGTGTGTATATATATTACCTAGCAGTGAGAAGGCATGTCAGGTGTGTGTATATATATTACCTAGCAGTGAGAAGGCATGTCAGGTGTGTGTATATATATTACCTAGCAGTGAGAAGGCATGTCAGGTGTGTGTATATATATTACCTAGCAGTGAGAAGGCATGTTGTGTTGTGCACATCTCTTTAGCATCGTCGACTCCATCGATGACCGGGTTCCGGCCCTGATTGGTGCAGTGGAAGACATCAGCACTACCTGCATGGATGGACACGCACGCACGCACACACACACACACACACACACACACACACACACACACACACACACACACACACACACACACACACACACACACACACACACACACACACACACACACACACACACACACACACACACACACACACACACACACACACACAGTTAATCAGTAGCCTATAGAAAGTATTGTATTCAACTGTTTAGAGCAGCTGCCCAGGAGTGTACTGCTACATTAGGGTCACTGGGATCACACAGGGCCACATCCTGACCTGATGTGGGTGTGACATATTGAATACTCTTACTAATACGTGCACGCATAAACTGTGCACACACACACACACAAGACAAAAGCCTTCTCTAGACTAAAGCAACCATAGCCTGTTACCTGGCAACTCAGGGCTGATATCACCGTGACAACACCTCCATTCTGGGGGTGTGTCTCTGCCAAGAGGCCAGCTGAGAGAGACTAGGGCAATGTGTGTTTGTGTGTGTGGCAGAGATGAAGTGTGTCTAACAGCAGATGAAGTGTGTGTGTGTGTGTGTGTGTGTGTGTGTGTGTGTGTGTGTGTGTGTGTGTGTGTGTGTGTGTGTGTGTGTGTGTGTGTGTGTGTGTGTGTGTGTGTGTGTGTGTGTGTGTGTGTGTGTGTGTGTGTGTGTGTGTGTGTTCACAGGTGGAATTAAGGAATATTTTGAGGAGAAACACGCAGCCTTGTTAGATGACACACAGTCTCTTTCTGCCTCACACACAGGGAGAGAGCTAACATGATCTCTACCTCAGTCTATCTCTGGGGGCAGCTGGGCACCTCACACCCAGGGAGAGAGCTAACATGATCTCTACCTCAGTCTATCTCTGGGGCAGCTGGGCACCTCACACCCAGGAGAGAGCTAACATGATCTCTACCTCAGTCTATCTCTGGGGGCAGCTGGGCACCTCACACCCAGGGAGAGAGCTAACATGATCTCTACCTCAGTCTATCTCTGGGGCAGCTGGGCACCTCACACCCAGGGAGAGAGCTAACATGATCTCTACCTCAGTCTATCTCTGGGGGCAGCTGGGCACCTCACACCCAGGAGAGCTAACATGATCTCTACCTCAGTCTATCTCTGGGGGCAGCTGGGCACCTCACACCCAGGGAGAGAGCTAACATGATCTCTACCTCAGTCTATCTCTGGGGGCAGCTGGGCACCTCACACCCAGGGAGAGAGCTAACATGATCTCTACCTCAGTCTATCTCTGGGGGCAGCTGGGCACCTCACACCCAGGAGAGAGCTAACATGATCTCTACCTCAGTCTATCTCTGGGGGCAGCTGGGCACCTCACACCCAGGGAGAGAGCTAACATGATCTCTACCTCAGTCTATCTCTGGGGGCAGCTGGGCACCTCACACCCAGGGAGAGAGCTAACATGATCTCTACCTCAGTCTATCTCTGGGGGCAGCTGGGCACCTCAGATCTCTACCTCAGTCTATCTCTGGGGGCAGCTGGGCACCTCACACCCAGGGAGAGAGCTAACATGATCTCTACCTCAGTCTATCTCTGGGGGCAGCTGGGCACCTCACACCCAGGGAGAGAGCTAACATGATCTCTACCTCAGTCTATCTCTGGGGGCAGCTGGGCACCTCACACCCAGGAGAGAGCTAACATGATCTCTACCTCAGTCTATCTCTGGGGGCAGCTGGGCACCTCACACCCAGGGAGAGAGCTAACATGATCTCTACCTCAGTCTATCTCTGGGGGCAGCTGGGCACCTCACACCCAGGGAGAGAGCTAACATGATCTCTACCTCAGTCTATCTCTGGGGGCAGCTGGGCACCTCACACCCAGGGAGAGAGCTAACATGATCTCTACCTCAGTCTATCTCTGGGGGCAGCTGGGCACCTCACACCCAGGGGAGGCTAACATGATCTCTACCTCAGTCTATCTCTGGGCAGCTGGGCACCTCACACCCAGGGAGAGAGCTAACATGATCTCTACCTCAGTCTATCTCTGCGGGCAGCTGGGCACCTCACACCCAGGGAGAGAGCTAACATGATCTCTACCTCAGTCTACCTCTGCGGGCAGCTGGGCACCTCACACCCAGGGAGAGAGCTAACATGATCTCTACCTCAGTCTATCTCTGGGGGCAGCTGGGCACCTCACACCCAGGGAGAGAGCTAACATGATCTCTACCTCAGTCTATCTCTGCGGGCAGCTGGGCACCTCACACCCACAACATGACCTCTGATCTAACAGGAGCTCTACTGTAGTTAGTATGACCCCACAGTTAATATGACTCAATATGGCTGAGGTCTGTCCTCACATTTCTGTTTACAAATACACTGTAATACTTCCTCTACCCCTGTTACACATCTCACCTATATGATCCAATATGGTTGTCTATGATCACGGAGAATGACTGGGCGCCATTTTGAATGATCCAGGTGTCATTTATTGAATTATTGATCCTGAATTTAATTCCACTGCCCTACCAATTGCTTCAAATCAAACCTTTGTCACATGCGCCGAATACAACAAGTGTAGACCTTACCGTGAAATGCTTACTGACAAACCCTTAACCAACAGTGCAGTTCAAGAAGAGTTAAGAAAATATTTACCAAATAAACTAAAGTAAAAAAATAATACAAAATGAACACAAGAATAACGAGGCTAAATACAGGGGGTACGGAGTCAGTGTGGAGACTATATACAGGGGGGACGGAGTCAGTGTGGAGACTATATACAGGGGGTATGGAGTCAGTGTGGAGACTATATACAGGGGGACGGAGTCAGTGTGGAGACTATATACAGGGGGACGGAGTCAGTGTGGAGACTATATACAGGGGGACGGAGTCAGTGTGGAGACTATATACAGGGGGACGGAGTCAGTGTGGAGACTATATACAGGGGTACGGAGTCAGTGTGGAGACTATATACAGGGGGTACGGAGTCAGTGTGGAGACTATATACAGGGGGTACGGAGTCAGTGTGGAGACTATATACAGGGGTATGGAGTCAGTGTGGAGACTATATACAGGGGGTACGGAGTCAGTGTGGAGACTATATACAGGGGGCACGGAGTCAGTGTGGAGACTATATACAGGGGGACGGAGTCAGTGTGGAGACTATATACAGGGGGACGGAGTCAGTGTGGAGACTATATACAGGGGGACGGAGTCAGTGTGGAGACTATATACAGGGGGACGGAGTCAGTGTGGAGACTATATACAGGGGGTACGGAGTCAGTGTGGAGACTATATACAGGGGGTACGGAGTCAGTGTGGAGACTATATACAGGGGGTACGGAGTCAGTGTGGAGACTATATACAGGGGTATGGAGTCAGTGTGGAGACTATATACAGGGGGCACGGAGTCAGTGTGGAGACTATATACAGGGGGTACGGAGTCAGTGTGGAGACTATATACAGGGGGTACGGAGTCAGTGTGGAGACTATATACAGGGGGTACGGAGTCAGTGTGGAGACTATATACAGGGGTATGGAGTCAGTGTGGAGACTATATACAGGGGTACGGAGTCAGTGTGGAGACTATATACAGGGGGTACGGAGTCAGTGTGGAGACTATATACAGGGGTATGGAGTCAGTGTGGAGACTATATACAGGGGGTACGGAGTCAGTGTGGAGACTATATACAGGGGGTACGGAGTCAGTGTGGAGACTATATACAGGGGGACGGAGTCAGTGTGGAGACTATATACAGGGGGTATGGAGTCAGTGTGGAGACTATATACAGGGGTACGGAGTCAGTGTGGAGACTATATACAGGGGGTACGGAGTCAGTGTGGAGACTATATACAGGGGGATGAGTCAGTGTGGAGACTATATACAGGGGTACGGAGTCAGTGTGGAGACTATATACAGGGGGTACGGAGTCAGTGTGGAGACTATATACAGGGGGGACGGAGTCAGTGTGGAGACTATATACAGGGGGTATGGAGTCAGTGTGGAGACTATATACAGGGGTCAGTCAGTGTGGAGACTATATACAGGGGGTACCGGGAGTCAGTGTGGAGACTATATACAGGGGGTACCGGTACAGAGTCAGTGTGGAGACTATATACAGGGGTATGGAGTCAATGTGGAGACTATATACAGGGGGGACGGAGTCAGTGTGGAGACTATATACAGGGGGTACGGAGTCAGTGTGGAGACTATATACAGGGGGTACGGAGTCAGTGTGGAGACTATATACAGGGGGTACGGAGTCAGTGTGGAGACTATATACAGGGGGTACCGTGGAGTCAGTGTGGAGACTATATACAGGGGGTACCGGTCAGTCATGTGGAGACTATATACAGGGGGACGGAGTCAGTGTGGAGACTATATACAGGGGGGACGGAGTCAGTGTGGAGACTATATACAGGGGGACGGAGTCAGTGTGGAGACTATATACAGGGGGGACGGAGTCAGTGTGGAGACTATATACAGGGGGACGGAGTCAGTGTGGAGACTATATACAGGGGGACGGAGTCAGTGTGGAGACTATATACAGGGGGGATGGAGTCAGTGTGGAGACTATATACAGGGGGTACGGAGTCAGTGTGGAGACTATATACAGGGGGTACGGAGTCAGTGTGGAGACTATATACAGGGGGTACGGAGTCAGTGTGGAGACTATATACAGGGGGTACCGGTACGGAGTCAGTGTGGAGACTATATACAGGGGGTACCGGTACAGAGTCAGTGTGGAGACTATATACAGGGGGTATGGAGTCAATGTGGAGACTATATACAGGGGGACGGAGTCAGTGTGGAGACTATATACAGGGGTATGGAGTCAGTGTGGAGACTATATACAGGGGGTACGGAGTCAGTGTGGAGACTATATACAGGGGTCAGTCAGTGTGGAGCCTATATACAGGGGTACCGGTGCGGAGTCAGTGTGGAGACTATATACAGGGGGTACCGGTCGGAGTCAGTGTGGAGACTATATACAGGGGGTACCGGTGCGGAGTCAGTGTGGAGACTATATACAGGGGGTACGGAGTCAGTGTGGAGACTATATACAGGGGGTACCGAGTCAGTGTGGAGACTATATACAGGGGGACCGGCACGGAGTCAGTGTGGAGACTATATACAGGGGGTACCGAGTCAGTGTGGAGACTATATACAGGGGGACCGGATCTCTACGGAGTCAGTGTGGAGACTATATACAGGGGGTACCGGACGGAGTCAGTGTGGAGACTATATACAGGGGGTACCGGCACGGAGTCAGTGTGGAGACTATATACAGGGGGTACCGGTACGGAGTCAGTGTGGAGACTATATACAGGGGGTACACGGTGCACGGAGTCAGTGTGGAGACTATATACAGGGGGTACCGGCACGGAGTCAGTGTGGAGACTATATACAGGGGGAGCCGAGACTACGGAGTCAGTGTGGAGACTATATACAGGGGGTACCGGTGCGGAGTCAGTGTGGAGACTATATACAGGGGGTACCGGGCACGGAGTCAGTGTGGAGACTATATACAGGGGTACCGGCACGGAGTCAGTGTGGAGACTATATACAGGGGTACCGATCACGGAGTCAGTGTGGAGACTATATACAGGGGGTACCGGCACGGAGTCAATGTGGAGACTATATACAGGGGGTACCGGTGCACGGAGTCAATGTGGAGACTATATACAGGGGGTACCGGCACGGAGTCAGTGTGGAGACTATATACAGGGGGTACCGGCACGGAGTCAGTGTGGAGACTATATACAGGGGGGCCAAATACAGGGGACCGGTACGGAGTCAGTGTGGAGACTATATACAGGGGGTACGGAGTCAATGTGGAGACTATATACAGGGGGTACCGGCACGGAGTCAGTGTGGAGACTATATACAGGGGGTACCGGCACGGAGTCAATGTGGAGGCTATATACAGGGGGACGGAGTCAGTGTGGAGACTATATACAGGGGGACGGAGTCAGTGTGGAGACTATATACAGGGGGACGGAGTCAGTGTGGAGACTATATACAGGGGGGACGGAGTCAGTGTGGAGACTATATACAGGGGGTACGGAGTCAATGTGGAGACTATATACAGGGGGTACCGGCACGGAGTCAGTGTGGAGACTATATACAGGGGGTACCGGTACGGGGGAGTCAATGTGGAGGCTATATACAGGGGGGACGGAGTCAGTGTGGAGACTATATACAGGGGGACGGAGTCAGTGTGGAGACTATATACAGGGGGACGGAGTCAGTGTGGAGACTATATACAGGGGGACGGAGTCAGTGTGGAGACTATATACAGGGGGACGGAGTCAGTGTGGAGACTATATACAGGGGGACGGAGTCAGTGTGGAGACTATATACAGGGGTAGTCAGTGTGGAGACTATATACAGGGGGACCGTGGAGTCAGTGTGGAGACTATATACAGGGGGTACCGGGGCACGGAGTCAGTGTGGAGACTATATACAGGGGGTACCGGTACGGAGTCAGTGTGGAGACTATATACAGGGGGGCACGGAGTCAGTGTGGAGACTATATACAGGGGGTACGGGAGTCAGTGTGGAGACTATATACAGGGGGGGAGCCGGTCAGTCAGTGTGGAGACTATATACAGGGGTACCGGGGGTACGGAGTCAGTGTGGAGACTATATACAGGGGGTACCGGTGACGGAGTCAGTGTGGAGACTATATACAGGGGGAGCCGGTCGGAGTCAGTGTGGAGACTATATACAGGGGGTACCGGTGCGGAGTCAGTGTGGAGACTATATACAGGGGGTACCGGGGGTACGGAGTCAGTGTGGAGACTATATACAGGGGGTACCGGTACGGAGTCAGTGTGGAGACTATATACAGGGGGTACCGGTACGGAGTCAGTGTGGAGACTATATACAGGGGGTACCGGTACGGAGTCAATGTGGAGACTATATACAGGGGGTACCGGTACGGAGTCAATGTGGAGACTATATACAGGGGGTACCGGTACGGAGTCAGTGTGGAGACTATATACAGGGGGTACCGGTACGGAGTCAGTGTGGAGACTATATACAGGGGGGTACCGGTACGGAGTCAGTGTGGAGACTATATACAGGGGGTACGGAGTCAATGTGGAGACTATATACAGGGGGTACCGGTACGGAGTCAGTGTGGAGACTATATACAGGGAGTACCGGTACGGAGTCAATGTGGAGGCTATATACAGGGGG
Source organism: Oncorhynchus gorbuscha (assembly GCF_021184085.1). Classification (NCBI taxonomy): domain Eukaryota; kingdom Metazoa; phylum Chordata; class Actinopteri; order Salmoniformes; family Salmonidae; genus Oncorhynchus; species Oncorhynchus gorbuscha. Next base: position 3,037,800 of record NC_060176.1, read on the forward strand.
GACGGAGTCAGTGTGGAGACTATATACAGGGGGGACGGAGTCAGTGTGGAGACTATATACAGGGGGACGGAGTCAGTGTGGAGACTATATACAGGGGGACGGAGTCAGTGTGGAGACTATATACAGGGGGTACGGAGTCAGTGTGGAGACTATATACAGGGGGGACGGAGTCAGTGTGGAGACTATATACAGGGGGTACCGGTACGGAGTCAGTGTGGAGACTATATACAGGGGGTACCGGTACGGAGTCAGTGTGGAGACTATATACAGGGGGTACCGGTACGGAGTCAATGTGGAGACTATATACAGGGGGTACCGGTACGGAGTCAATGTGGAGACTATATACAGGGGGTACCGGTACGGAGTCAGTGTGGAGACTATATACAGGGGGTACCGGTACGGAGTCAGTGTGGAGACTATATACAGGGGGGTACCGGTACGGAGTCAGTGTGGAGACTATATACAGGGGGTACGGAGTCAATGTGGAGACTATATACAGGGGGTACCGGTACGGAGTCAGTGTGGAGACTATATACAGGGAGTACCGGTACGGAGTCAATGTGGAGGCTATATACAGGGGGGACGGAGTCAGTGTGGAGACTATATACAGGGGGGACGGAGTCAGTGTGGAGACTATATACAGGGGGGACGGAGTCAGTGTGGAGACTATATACAGGGGGACGGAGTCAGTGTGGAGACTATATACAGGGGGTACGGAGTCAGTGTGGAGACTATATACAGGGGGGACGGAGTCAGTGTGGAGACTATATACAGGGGGTACGGAGTCAGTGTGGAGACTATATACAGGGGGGACCGGTACGGAGTCAGTGTGGAGACTATATACAGGGGGTACCGGTACGGAGTCAGTGTGGAGACTATATACAGGGGGTACCGGTACGGAGTCAGTGTGGAGACTATATACAGGGGGTACCGGTACGGAGTCAGTGTGGAGACTATATACAGGGGGAGCCGGTACGGAGTCAGTGTGGAGACTATATACAGGGGGACCGGTCAGAGTCAGTGTGGAGACTATATACAGGGGGTGCCGGTACGGAGTCAGTGTGGAGACTATATACAGGGGGTACCGGTACGGAGTCAGTGTGGAGACTATATACAGGGGTACCGGTACGGAGTCAGTGTGGAGACTATATACAGGGGGTACCGGTACGGAGTCAATGTGGAGACTATATACAGGGGGGTACGGAGTCAATGTGGAGACTATATACAGGGGGTACCGGTACGGAGTCAGTGTGGAGACTATATACAGGGGGTACCGGGGGACGGAGTCAATGTGGAGACTATATACAGGGGGTACCGGAGTCAGTGTGGAGACTATATACAGGGGGTACCGACGGAGTCAGTGTGGAGACTATATACAGGGGGTACCGGTACGGAGTCAGTGTGGAGACTATATACAGGGGGTACCGGTACGGAGTCAGTGTGGAGACAATATACAGGGGGTACGGAGTCAATGTGGAGACTATATACAGGGGGTACCGGTGCGAGTCAGTGTGGAGACTATATACAGGGGGTACCGGTACGGAGTCAATGTGGAGACTATATACAGGGGGACGGAGTCAGTGTGGAGACTATATACAGGGGGACGGAGTCAGTGTGGAGACTATATACAGGGGGACGGAGTCAGTGTGGAGACTATATACAGGGGGGACGGAGTCAGTGTGGAGACTATATACAGGGGGACGGAGTCAGTGTGGAGACTATATACAGGGGGTCGGAGTCAGTGTGGAGACTATATACAGGGGGACGGAGTCAGTGTGGAGACTATATACAGGGGGACGGAGTCAGTGTGGAGACTATATACAGGGGGGACGGAGTCAGTGTGGAGACTATATACAGGGGGACGGAGTCAGTGTGGAGACTATATACAGGGGGGGGACGGAGTCAGTGTGGAGACTATATACAGGGGGACGGAGTCAGTGTGGAGACTATATACAGGGGGACGGAGTCAGTGTGGAGACTATATACAGGGGGTACGGAGTCAGTGTGGAGACTATATACAGGGGGGACGGAGTCAGTGTGGAGACTATATACAGGGGGACGGAGTCAGTGTGGAGACTATATACAGGGGGACGGAGTCAGTGTGGAGACTATATACAGGGGGACGGAGTCAGTGTGGAGACTATATACAGGGGGACGGAGTCAGTGTGGAGACTATATACAGGGGGTACGGAGTCAGTGTGGAGACTATATACAGGGGGACGGAGTCAGTGTGGAGACTATATACAGGGGGGACGGAGTCAGTGTGGAGACTATATACAGGGGGACGGAGTCAGTGTGGAGACTATATACAGGGGGACGGAGTCAGTGTGGAGACTATATACAGGGGGACGGAGTCAGTGTGGAGACTATATACAGGGGGACGGAGTCAGTGTGGAGACTATATACAGGGGGACGGAGTCAGTGTGGAGACTATATACAGGGGGGACGGAGTCAGTGTGGAGACTATATACAGGGGGGACGGAGTCAGTGTGGAGACTATATACAGGGGGTACGGAGTCAGTGTGGAGACTATATACAGGGGGGACGGAGTCAGTGTGGAGACGGAGTCAGTGTGGAGACTATATACAGGGGGACGGAGTCAGTGTGGAGACTATATACAGGGGGACGGAGTCAGTGTGGAGACTATATACAGGGGGGACGGAGTCAGTGTGGAGACTATATACAGGGGGACGGAGTCAGTGTGGAGACTATATACAGGGGGTACGGAGTCAGTGTGGAGACTATATACAGGGGGTACAGTCAGTGTGAGACTATATACAGGGGGTACCGAGTCAGTGTGGAGACGGGTCAGTGTGGAGACTATATACAGGGGGTACGGAGTCAGTGTGGAGACTATATACAGGGGGTACAGGAGTCAGTGTGGAGACTATATACAGGGGGTACGGAGTCAGTGTGGAGACTATATACAGGGGGTACGGAGTCAGTGTGGAGACTATATACAGGGGGTACGGAGTCAGTGTGGAGACTATATACAGGGGTCAGTCAGTGTGGAGACTATATACAGGGGTAGGGGTGGAGACTATATACAGGGGGTACCGACGGAGTCAGTGTGGAGACTATATACAGGGGGTACCGGTACGGAGTCAGTGTGGAGACTATATACAGGGGTACCGGTACGGAGTCAGTGTGGAGACTATATAGAGTCAGTGTGGAGACTATATACAGGGGGTACGGAGTCAGTGTGGAGACTATATACAGGGGGACCGTGCACGGAGTCAGTGTGGAGACTATATACAGGGGGACCGGTACACGGAGTCAGTGTGGAGACTATATACAGGGGGTACCGGTACGGAGTCAGTGTGGAGACTATATACAGGGGGTACCGGTACGGAGTCAGTGTGGAGACTATATACAGGGGGTACCGTGCGGAGTCAGTGTGGAGACTATATACAGGGGGGTACCGGTGCGGAGTCAGTGTGGAGACTATATACAGGGGGGTACGGAGTCAGTGTGGAGACTATATACAGGGGGTACCGTGGAGTCAGTGTGGAGACTATATACAGGGGGTACCGGAGAGTCAGTGTGGAGACTATATACAGGGGGTACGGTACGGAGTCAGTGTGGAGACTATATACAGGGGGTACCGGTACGGAGTCAGTGTGGAGACTATATACAGGGGGTACCGGTACGGAGTCAATGTGGAGACTATATACAGGGGGTACCGGTACGGAGTCAGTGTGGAGACTATATACAGGGGGTACCGGTACGGAGTCAGTGTGGAGACTATATACAGGGGGTACCGGTACGGAGTCAGTGTGGAGACTATATACAGGGGGTACCGGTACGGAGTCAGTGTGGAGACTATATACAGGGGGTACGGAGTCAGTGTGGAGACTATATACAGGGGGTACCGGTACCGAGTCAATGTGGAGACTATATACAGGGGGTACCGGTACCGAGTCAATGTGGACAATATATACAGGGGGTACTGGTACCGAGTCAATGTGGAGACTATATACAGGGGGTACCGGTACGGAGTCAATGTGGAGACTATATACAGGGGGTACCGGTACACAGTCAATGTGGAGACTATATACAGGGGTACCGGTACGGAGTCAGTGTGGAGACTATATACAGGGGGGAGCCGGTACAGAGTCAATGTGGAGACTATATACAGGGGGTACCGGTACCGAGTCAATGTGGAGACTATATACAGGGGGTACCGGTACCGAGTCAATGTAGAGACTATATACAGGGGGTACCGGTACCGAGTCAATGTGGAGACTATATACAGGGGGTACCGGTACGGAGTCAATGTGGAGACTATATACAGGGGGTACCGGTACACAGTCAATGTAGAGACTATATACAGGGGGTACCGGTACGGAGTCAGTGTGGAGACTATATACAGGGGGGAGCCGGTACAGAGTCAATGTGGAGACTATATACAGGGGGTACCGGTACGGAGTCAGTGTGGAGACTATATACAGGGGTACCGGTACGGAGTTAGTGTGTGGGGTTACAGGTTAGAGGTGACTTGTACATGTAGGTAGGGGGAAGTGACTATGCATAGATAATCAACAGTGAGTATAGGTACAAGACAAATGGGGGGGTCAATGTAGTAATCCGGTGGCCATTAGACTAGTTGTTCAGCAGTCTTATGGCTCGGGGGTAGAAGCTGTTAAGGAGCCTTTTGGTCATAGACTTGGTGCTCCGGTACCGTTTGCCGTGCGGTAGGAGAGAGGCTATGACTTTGGTGACTATAGGAGGCTTTAACAATGTTATGGGCTTTCCTCTGACACCGCCTATGTAGGTAGAGTCACCTTAATTAACTCTACCTACATGTACATACTACCTCAACTAACCGGTGCCCCCACACATTGACTGTGTACCGGCTCCCCCCTGTATATAGTCTCCACATTGACTCTGTACCGGCTCCCCCCTGTATATAGTCTCCACATTGACTCTGTACCGGCTCCCCCCTGTATAAAGTCTCCACATTGACTCTGTACTGGCTCCCCCCTGTATATAGTCTCCACATTGACTCTGAACCGGCTCCCCCCTGTATATAGTCTCCACATTGACTGTGTACCGGCTCCCCCTGTATATAGTCTCCACATTGACTGTGTACCGGCACCCCCTGTATATAGTCTCCACATTGACTGTGTACCGGCACCCCCTGTATATAGTCTCCACATTGACTGTGTACCGGCACCCCCTGTATATAGTCTCCACATTGACTGTGTACCGGCACCCCCCTTTATATAGTCTCCACATTGACTGTGTACCGGCACCCCCTGTATATAGTCTCCACATTGACTGTGTACCGGCTCCCCCTGTATATAGTCTCCACATTGACTCTGTACCGGCTCCCCCTGTTTATAGTCTCCACATTGACTCTGTACCGGCTCCCCCTGTATATAGTCTCCACATTGACTGTGTACCGGCACCCCCTGTATATAGTCTCCACATTGACTCTGTACCGGCTCCCCCCTGTATATAGTCTCCACATTGACTCTGTACCGGCTCCCCCCTGTATATTGTTATTCTTTACTGTTCCTCTTTAGTTACCTGGTACTTTTATCTCTTATTCTTAGCTGTATTTATTTAACTGCATTGTCGGTTAGGGGGTCGTAAGTAAGCATTTCACTGTCTACACCTATTGTATATGGCGCATGTGACTAATACAATTGGATTTGATATCGGTCCTGGATTGCAGGAAGCTTTGCCCCAGTGATGTACTGGACCGTATGCACTACCCTCTGTAGCGCCTTGAGATCAGATGCCGAGCAGTTGCCATACGGGGATGCAACCATACAGGATGCTCTTGATGGTGCAGCTGTAGAACCTTGTGAGGATCTGGGGACCCATGCTAAATCTTTTCAGTCTCCTGGCAGGGGAAAAGGTTTTGTCAGTCGTGAAACGAGTATGACTTGGTGTGTTTGGACCAGGACAGTTTGTTAGGGATGGAAACTTGAAACTTTCTACCGACTCTACTACAGCCCCGTTAATGGGGCCTGTTCGGCCCACCTTTTCTTGTAATCCACGATCATCTCCTGTGTCTTGCTCACATTGAGGGAGAGGTTGTTGTCCTGGCATCACACTGCCAGGTCTGACCTCCTCCCTATAGGCTGTCTCATCGTTGTCGGTGATCAGGCCTACAACAGTTGTGTCGTCAGCAAACTTAGCGATGGTGTTGGAGTCGTGTTTGACCACGCAGTTGTGGGAGTACAGGAGGGTACTAAGTATACACTCCTGAGGGGCCCCAGTGTTGAGGATCAGTGCGGCAGACATGTTGTTGCCTGCCCTTACCCCCTGGGGGCGGTCCGTCAGGAAGTTCAGGATCCAGTTGCAGAGGGAGGTGCTTAGTCCCAGAGTACTTAGCTTAGTGATGAGCTTTGTGGGCACTATGGTGTTGAACACTGAGCTATAGTCAAGGAATAGCATTCTCACATAGGTGTTCCTTTTGTCCAGGTGGGAAAGGGCAGTGTGGAGTGCGATTGAGATTGCGTCATCTGTGGATCTGTTGGGGCGGTATGGAAATTGGAGTGGGTTTAGGGTATCCAGGAGAATGCTGTTGATGTGAGCCATGACCAGCTTTTCAAAGCACTTCATGGCTACCGACATGAGTGCTACGGGGCGGTAATCATTTAGGCAGGTTACCTTCGCTTCCTTGGGCACAGGGATTATGGTGGTCTGTTTTAAACATGTAGGTATTACAGACTCGGTCAGGGAGAGGTTGAACATGTCAATGACGACACTTGCCAGTTGGTCCGTGTATGCTTTGAGTTCAAATCCTGGTAATCAATCTGGCCCCGCAACTTTGTGAATGTTGACCTGTTTAAAGGTCTTGCTCACATCGGCATCGAGAGCATTATCACACAGTCAACCAGGACATCTGGTGCTCTCGTGCATGTTTCAGTGTTGCTTGCCTCGAAGCGAGCATAAAAAGGCATTTAGCTCGTCTGGTAGGCTCTCGCCTGGGTTTCCCTTTGTAGTCCGTAATAGTTTTCAAGCCCTGACACATCTGACGAGCATCAGAGCCGGTGTAGTAGAATTCCATCTTAATCCTGTATTGATGCTTTGCTT
>NC_060176.1:3052349-3109849 GCF_021184085.1 Oncorhynchus gorbuscha
GGAGAGGAGTCATACCTCCATGATGGGGTTGGATGCGAGGACCTTCTCCTCTACGTTGGCCTCTGTGGCTGCTCCACTGACTGTAGCAAAGTAGCGCATGGCGTATTTAGCTGAGACAGTCTTCCCTGCTCCCGACTCACCGCTTACGATTATAGACTGGTTCCTCTCATCTCTAATACAGGAGAGAAGGAAAGACTGGGACGGTGAGGGAAGCAAGAGTCTGCCATGTGGCAGCTTATTTGGCTCAGTCATGCCAATACAACAATACACACATAACAAAAATCATAGAAGATAAAAACAGAAAGTCATTACTTCGTTCCATTATGGTTCTGAAAACGGTGTGAGGTCACTGTGGCAGACAACATGCTGTACAGTATAGATGCCAACTGGGACCATAGGTCACTATACTACAGTGTGTGTGTGTGTGTGTGTGTGTGTGTGTGTGTGTGTGTGTGTGTGTGTGTGTGTGTGTGTGTGTGTGTGTGTGTGTGTGTGTGTGTGTGTGTGTGTGTGTGTGTGTGTGTGTCACTAGGTGTGTGTGAAAAAGCGTGTGTATGTATGTGAGAGAGTGCTCTGTGTGCTCATTCCGTCAAACGAAAAGATCAATGCCGATATTTTCATATCTGATCAATAGTATTTTGATTAATTAATTATTTACTTTACCTCACGTTAGTCTCATTCCAAATGTCGTAAATTGTTGGTTATCTGCACGAACCTAGTCTTCACTATGAGTCATCCATACATCAATCGTCTTAAATCATTTATTTATTAATAACTAAACCATCACAGAAGTGCGCACACACAAACAAAGTAAATATGGTTACAAGAAATGGTAAGGGAATGTGCCCTAGTGGACTAAACCAGCATGGCGGCTTGTTAGACAAAAAGGGAAGTGGGGATCGACTGAGAAGTCACTACAGGGTTAATAATTATAACAATTGAAATGCTAATCCTTTGCACATGAACGCTCATTCATTCGTGAACAATTGCAATCAATATATATATATTTACGCTCAGTGTGTCATCTTGATCGCTGTTGAAAAGTTAGTTTATTTTGTGGAATTGTCAGTCTCTCTCTGTCTGTCGTGGTTAGAGGGGATAGTTCAGAGCGACATTCATTCATGTTGTTGTAGAATGAGTGTTTTGGCAGTTCAATGATACCGAATTCCTAGCTGCAGACTAGTAATTAATATCAAAGACTTGTTCTTATTCTGTCGGTATCGATAGTCTAAGAGTTTAAACATGTGGTATGGTTAAACTATTCAGCAATGGTCTGCAACCTTTGTCCCATCGTAATGGAGAAAAACATGGTCTACTGAGAATTTCTCAAAGTTGGGTTTTTATTTGGAATTGCAGAAAAGGGCTGTCTGACCCTAACTGGGCTCATGGGCGGTCCAGGATGTCTGACCCTAACTGGGCTCATGGGCGGTCCAGGATGCCTGACCCTAACTGGGCTCATGGGCGGTCCTCTGATTTAGTTCAACTCAAAAGGGAATTGGAGTTTCCTTCATTAAACAGTCCAAAATCACATTACACAATTTTACAAACAGTATCATCCTCATTCATTCATCTTATACAACAATCAGATGTAAACCTCATATCTGAGGCTATTATATAAACAGCGTTATGGAGATCCTCTCCTCAGGAATTTACGACATCTCTGACCACAGCAGTCTGGTTGTAGGAGCCGAGAGCGGGGATGGTGCTCGCTGTACCCAAAGAGGGCAACGTCATAACACACCTCATACAAGTACTTGGGAGTATGACTTAGACGGTACACTGTTAAATCGAGACTTGGTTTCCTCTATCGTAATCACTCCTCTTTTACCCCAGCTGCCAAACCAACCCTGATTCAGATGACCATCCTAACCATGCTAGATTACGGAGACATCATTTAAAGATCGGCAGGTAAGGGTGCTCTCGAGCAGCTAGATGCTCTTTACCATTCGGCCATCAGGTTTGCCACCAAGGCTCCTTATAGGACACATCACTGCACTCTATACTCCTCTGTAAACTGGTCATCTGTAAACTAAGTAAAATGGTGCCGGAAGAAATGGCAGCAGTTTTACGGGCGCCCAACCAATTGTGCTATTATGTGTTTTTTTTTTGTGTTATTTGTAACTTATTTTGTACATAATGCTTCTGCAACCGTAACCTACGGCAAAAAAAGAGCTTCTGGATATCAGGACATCGATCACTCACCTCGGATTAGACAAAGATTTTTTCCTTCAACAAGCAGGAAGCACACAACATTCTCCAAACACCCGACAGGGCCAACATCTCAGTTATTTGCAAGAGGAGGAGATGCAGGTATAGAAGGCACAGAGCGGGAAGCATCGTGAGGACCCACAGGAGGTGAGTGGGAAAGCGTCAATATTACTCGCCAACGTGCAATCATTGGACAATAAATTAGACGAGGTACAATCATGAATATCCCACCAACGGGACATCAAAAACTGTAACATCTTATGTTTCACGGAATCATGGCTGAATGACGACATGGATATTCAGCTAGCGGGATATATGCTGCACCAGCAAGATAGAACAGCACACTCCGGTAAGACGGACGGACGGACGGATGGGGGCTGTAGTGGAGCAGGGGCTGTAGTGGAGCAGGGGCTGTAGTGGAGCAGGGGCTGTAGTGGAGCAGGGGCTGTAGTGGAGCAGGTTGAGAGCTTCAAGTTCCTTGGTGTCCACAGCACCAACAAACTAGAATGGTCCAAACACACCAAGACGGTCGTGAAGAGGGCACGACAAAGCCTATTCCCCCTCAGGAAACTAAAAAGATTTGGCATGGGTCCTGAGATCCTCAAAAGGTTCTACAGCTGCAACATCGAGAGCATTGTGACTGGTTGCATCACTGCCTGGTACGGCAATTGTTCGGCCTCCGACCGCAAGGCACTACAGAGGGAAGTGCATATGGCCCAGTACATCACTGGGGCTAAGCTGCCTGCCTACCAGGACCTCTACACCAGGCGGTGCCAGAGGATGGCCCTAAAAATTGTCCCCAGCCACCCCAGTCATAGACTGTTCTCTCTACTACCTCAATCAGCCTGACTAACCAGTGTCTGTATGTAGCCTCGCTACTTTTATAGCCTCACTACTGTATATAGCCTGTCTTTTTACTGTTGTTTTATTTCTTTACTTACTTATTGTTCACCTAATAGCTTTTTTTGCACTATTGGTTAGAGCCTGTAAGTAAGCATTTCCCTTTAAGGTCTACCTACACCTGTTGTATTCGGCGCACGTGACAAATACACTTTGATTTGATCTCTGTATACCCGTCGCAAGACCCACTGGTTGATGCTTATTTATAAAACCCTCTTAGGCCTCACTCCCCCCTATCTGAGATATCTACTGAAGCCTCATCCTCCACATAAAACACCTGTTCTGCCAGTCACATTATGTTAAAGGTCCCCAAAGCACACACATCCCTGGGTCGCTCCTCTTTTCAGTTCGCTACAGCCAGTGACTGGAACGAGCTGCAACAAACACTCAAACTGGACAGTTTTATCTCAATCTTTTCATTCAAAGACTCCATCATGGACACTCTTACTGACAGTTGTGGCTGCTTTACGTGATGTATTGTTGTCTCTACCTTCTTGCCCTTTGTGCTGTTGTCTGTGCCCAATAACGTTTGTACCATGTTTTGTGCTACTACCATGTTGTGTTCCTTACGTGCTGTTTTGTCATGTGTTGCTGCCTTGCTATTATTGGGTTCTGATTTCTTGACTTATGAAATGTACTTATTGATGAACTGAGGGACAGAGGGGAATGTATGATGTATATGGTGGATGCAATTAAGCTTGGAATGTACTGAGGGCAGGGAAGACTATCGCAGGTGGCAGGCACTGATAAGGTTGGAGAGCTGTGGATTAGTGAGGAAGGGGTCGAGGTCAGGTCACGTTAAGGGAGAAGGAACAGTTTATTGCCCATGTCACTTAATTTTCTGCCTAGCAACAGAGACGTAATGGTTAGAGAGGAGGAGATTCCACCCCAAATTGTAATATATATCACCAGTGGTGGAACCGTGTCTTTGTCTGATGCAGCTGTATTGACCCAATGGGAAAATAAACTGAAGCTTTCAGTGTCCGTCACGTTCTTACTCTGATAATTAGAACACTATGTTGTCGTCTTAGGTCTCTCTTTATGTTGTGTTGTCTCGTCATGGTGTTGGTTTTGTCATATATATATATAAATATACATATATATATATATATATATATATATATACATATATAATTTTTAATCCCAGACCTCGTCCCCGCAGGAGGCCTTTTGCCTTTTGGTAAGCCGTCATTGTAAATAAGAATTTGTTCTTAACTGACTTGCCTAGTTAATAAATAACAAGACAGTAAATACACACACTGTACATTGGAAGGTCTCAAACTGTCCGTCTGACATCGTTTGAAACATGGGAAATCTGTGTATACTACCTTTGAGCAGGTAACACTCGCACGCACACCACACACACCCACCTGGCCATCTGTTTGTAAGCCTCCTCAGCCACAGCGAAGATGTGAGGGTCCATGTCTCCCATGTTCTGGCCACTGTACGCATTGATGATGTCACTACCGTAGATGGGAAGGTTCTCATAGGGATTAATGGCCACCAGCACAATACCTACAGGAAGAGAGGAGGAGTTGGTGTGTGTGTGTGTGTGTGTGTGTGTGTGTGTGTGTGTGTGTGTGTGTGTGTGTGTGTGTGTGTGTGTGTGTGTGTGTGTGTGTGTGTGTGTGTGTGTGTGTGTGTGTGTGTGTGTGTGTGTGTGTGTGTGTGTGTGTGTGGGCATACCACAGTATGTGTAGATGAGTTTGGAGTCGGTGAAGCGGACTTTAAGGTTGTGCAGGACGGCCGGCTCGTGGAGGTAGCTAAGAGCTGTGAGGTCATTCTCCCCACCAGGATGTCAGGGTTCCGGAGGTGAGGAAGGTTCTTTGTCTTATCATCCAGCTTGTGCTCAATGTCCTGGACAGCACAGATTAAACAGAGACGTTATCACACACAATATGTGTGTGTATCACAGGCGGCTGGCTGGTGGCAGCTTAATTGGGGAGTACGGGCTCATAGTAATGGAACAGAATAAATGGAACGTTATCAAACATTGTTTCATTGTGCTTTATACCATTCCACTTAGTCCATTCCAGCCATTATTGTAATTCCTCTCCCCCTCACCAGCCTCCTGTGGTGTGTGTGCTGAGTAGGGACCTGGTTATGTAACTCAGTGACATAAAAAAACAGACCGTTGGTGAACATAAGCCTCACACATGTATCAAAATATGCCACCAAATGGGTCAGGTTTCTGCCCCCCTTTCCTTCTGAACGGTTTCTTGGACTTGGTTGACATCGAAACATGTTTTTATTATATGTATGGTGATATATTGCAGTAACTGTGTGTGTGTGTGTGTTTTACTGTGCATCTCATCACAAATGAGAGGATGTTATGCAACCACCCAACCCTACACCACCCTTCTCCTCCTCCTCTCCTCCTCCTCCTCTCCTCCAGTACTCACCATTCCATCCTCCAGTGTGAGGTGTAGGGTGGAATCTCCATGTTTGTAGTTCTTAGTGAGCTCTGCTGACTTCCACACCTCATCTGCATCAGGGATCCACACCCGAGCAAACTGAGAGAGAGGAGAGGAGAAAGAAGGAGAGTGAGAAGGGAGAGAAAGGTTCTACATAACATAAAAACATACTACAGAGTGTGTTCTCCAAGTCAGAAAGCTACATAAGGCCTATATCAGTCCAGTACTGTCCCCAGACTCAATGTCTACTGCAGAGAGAACCTGCTGCTGTATCAGCCTGGTACACTGCTGACTGAGGCTGTTGTATCAGCCTGGTACACTGCTGACTGAGGCTGTTGTATCAGCCTGGTACACTGCTGACTGAGGCTGTTGTATCAGCCTGGTACACTGCTGACTGAGGCTGTTGTATCAGCCTGGTACACTGCTGACTGAGGCTGTTCTATCAGCCTGGTACACTGCTGACTGAGGCTGTTCTATCAGCCTGGTACACTGCTGACTGAGGCTGTTCTATCAGACTGGTACACTGCTGACTGAGGCTGTTGTATCAGACTGGTACACTGCTGACTGAGGCTGTTGTATCAGACTGGTACACTGCTGACTGAGGCTGTTGTATCAGCCTGGTACACTGCTGACTGAGGCTGTTGTATCAGACTGGTACACTGCTGACTGAGGCTGTTGTATCAGACTGGTACACTGCTGACTGAGGCTGTTGTATCAGACTGGTACACTGCTGACTGAGGCTGTTGTATCAGACTGGTACACTGCTGACTGAGGCTGTTGTATCAGCCTGGTACACTGCTGACTGAGGCTGTTGTATCAGCCTGGTACACTGCTGACTGAGGCTGTTGTATCAGCCTGGTACACTGCTGACTGAGGCTGTTGTATCAGCCTGGTACACTGCTGACTGAGGCTGAGGCTGTGGTACACTGCTGACTGAGGCTGTATCAGACTGGTACACTGCTGACTGAGGCTGTTGTATCAGACTGGTACACTGCTGACTGAGGCTGTTGTATCAGACTGGTACACTGCTGACTGAGGCTGTTGTATCAGACTGGTACACTGCTGACTGAGGCTGTTGTATCAGACTGGTACACTGCTGACTGAGGCTGTTCTACACTCACTGACTGGTACACTGCTGACTGAGGCTGTTGTATCAGACTGGTACACTGCTGACTGAGGCTGTTGTATCAGACTGGTACACTGCTGACTGAGGCTGTTGTATCAGACTGGTACACTGCTGACTGAGGCTGTTCTATCAGACTGGTACACTGCTGACTGAGGCTGTTCTATCAGACTGGTACACTGCTGACTGAGGCTGTTCTATCAGACTGGTACACTGCTGACTGAGGCTGTTGTATCAGCCTGGTACACTGCTGACTGAGGCTGTTCTATCAGACTGGTACACTGCTGACTGAGGCTGTTGTATCAGACTGGTACACTGCTGACTGAGGCTGTTCTATCAGACTGGTACACTGCTGACTGAGGCTGTTGTATCAGACTGGTACACTGCTGACTGAGGCTGTTCTATCAGCCTGGTACACTGCTGACTGAGGCTGCTGTATCAGACTGGTACACTGCTGACTGAGGCTGTTGTATCAGACTGGTACACTGCTGACTGAGGCTGTTGTATCTCCATGGTTACTTGGATATCATTTCACCATCTAACATGATCAATACTGCTGGACATTCATAACAACTCAAACCCAGTCCACATGATTCTGTGACCCATCACAACATGACAGGAATGCCTTCAGATCCCAGCCCTGTGGAACGAGCCTGTCAGCTGATCAAAGACATGTGAAAAACCTAGAAACAAAAACACTGTAAAAGTGACTGGGGTTGATCCCGGGTCTTCAGCCTTCCACTAGACTGCGCTGGTCCGCTGAGCTAAAGCCACGGCATTAGCTCAGGAAGCTAAGTCGTCAGGTTGTAGCACGGGCAGCTAACAGAAGTCTTCAGGACTCAGGCTCACAAGAGTGCAGTTCACAGAACCACATCCGTAACACACACGGAGGAGAGCCGACTGGTAGATCCCAGCTTTAACAGCTGCCATTAGAAAGGTCAATCAGATGGCCAATCAGTAATCTTTACATCTCACTAAGCAGCTCAATGATGATCAGCGCTACACGAAGCTTATCCTGGTTTATCCAGGCCCATTATTACCACCAGCAGATCTGTATACACAGAACTTTCAGAGGCAGACACACAGAAGGCCGGTCTGGGTCTCATTCCATAGTGCAACAATGTGTAGTTAAGAACAAATTCTTATTTACAATGGCGGCCTAGTGGGTTAACTGACTTGTTCAGGGTCAGAATGACAGATTTTTACCTTGTCTGCTCATGGATTCGATCTAGCAACCTTTTGGTTACTGGCCCAATGCTCTAACCACTAGGCTACCTGCTGCCCCATGATACTGCTTGTTTGGGAAAATGGGCCTGCTTGACCTGAATACTACTGGATCCTATACACAACTGGTTCCTGTCTTTGATACTCCAACTAACGCTCTTAGAACAATCTTTAAAATGTGTCAGAATCTCATTGGTAGGAAGGATTTACATGAAGACTGAAACCAAGCGTGTGTGTGTTGGCACTAAGACTGTTGGCACTCGGATCGGATGCTCTCATATCCTCATGACTCACCCTAACCTTCCAGCAACCCTCAGCCAACCTTCCAGGAACATTCTGTGGAAAAGTCTAATGATCTAGCTCATAGCCATATACTCACAGACAGACAGACAATCACCATTGTAGTAGGCTGCTTACATATTCAGACCTACGTCATCGTCATGTTATCATGGTTCACCACTATGTAGTGGATAAGGTATTCTTGTGATGCTCCACAATGAATTGAAATTAATCTTTCACACCAGTGTTACATGAAATGATGAAAGGTCAGAGCAGTGTGTGTGTGTGTGTGTGTGTGTGTGTGTGTGTGTGTGTGTGTGTGTGTGTGTGTGTGTGTATACAGAGGTCAGCAGAGAAAAGTGCTGACTCGACAGAACACAGTATCAGTCATCCTATAGCAGGGTTACTGAGGCTATTCTGTCGCTCTCTGTTACTTCCTGGAGGAGAGCGGTTCAAAGCCCAGCTCCTAGCAATGGAAAGGAGGAGTGAGGGAGTGAGAGAAAGAGTGAGAGAATGTGTGAGAGAGATGGAGAGTGAGAAAGAGACGGGAGGGTGGAGGTAAAAATAGCCTCACACACACACCCCACTGAGTAGCATCACCATACACCGCTGAGCACACTTCCTGATCCTCCTAATCACACACACACTTTCTGCAGCAATGAAGCGTGTAAACCATTTCCTGGTCCACATTGTGAGGAGGGGGGGGGGGTTGAGTCGTATTTATAGACAGATCTCCAGGGTTACAGTAGAGGACAGATGAAGGGTACAACTCTACCCCAAGCACACACAAACACAGACACGGACAGAGAGGAGTCAGAGGGACCCTGTCTGCTACATGGTGCTAGTTGGGGTCAGCTAGACTGGTCAACTATACAGGGGAGGAGGAGAGGGATAAGGAGGAGGATGCAGGAAGAGAAGGAGATATTATCTCCCTTGTAACATCAGCCCTCATGACTCAGAGTGAAGGCGTTTCTCGTCACACACCCTCTGCTTGCCTGGTCATGACCTGGAACAGCTGATCAGAGTGGGAGAGGAAGAGCTACAGGGATGTGTGTAAGAGGGTGAGAGGAAGAGCTACAGGGATGTGTGTAAGAGGGTGAGAGGAAGAGCTATAGGGATGTGTTTAAGAGGGTGAGAGGAAGAGCTACAGGGATGTGTGTAAGAGGGGGAGAGGAAGAGCTACAGGGACGTGTGTAAGAGGGGAGAGGAAGAGCTACAGGGACGTGTGTAAGAGGGTGAGAGGAAGAGCTACAGGGACGTGTGTAAGAGGGTGAGAGGAAGAGCTACAGGGATGTGTGTAAGAGGGTGAGAGGAAGAGCTACAGGGATGTGTGTAAGAGGGGGAGAGGAGGAGCTACAGGGATGTGTGTAAGAGGGGGAGAGGAAGAGCTACAGGGATGTGTGTAAGAGGGGGAGAGGAAGAGCTACAGGGATATGTGTAAGAGGGGGAGAGGAAGAGCTACAGGCATGTGTGTAAGAGGGGAGAGGAAGAGCTACAGGCATGTGTGTAAGAGGGGAGAGGAAGAGCTACAGGGATGTGTGTAAGAGGGTGAGAGGAAGAGCTACAGGGATGTGTGTAAGAGGGGGAGAGGAAGAGCTACAGGGATGTGTGTAAGAGGGTGAGAGGAAGAGCTACAGGGATGTGTGTAAGAGGGTGAGAGGAAGAGCTACAGGGATATGTGTAAGAGGGGAGAGGAAGAGCTACAGGGATGTGTGTAAGAGGGTGAGAGGAAGAGCTACAGGGATGTGTGTAGGAAGAGCTACAGGGATATGTGTAAGAGGGGAGAGGAAGAGCTACAGGCATGTGTGTAAGAGGGGAGAGGAAGAGCTACAGGGATGTGTGTAAGAGGGTGAGAGGAAGAGCTACAGGGATGTATGTAGTAAGAGGGTGAGAGGACAGAGGGGTCTGCAGCAAGCAGCAGAGTGTGATGTAACCTTGCTTGAGGCTTTAGCTCAGTGGGCTACTGTAGAGTTAACATATGCCTGAGGCAAGCATTCAATATGAACCTGACAAACTGTTACACACTGCAGATCTACTCCTGGAGATGTTTAGTACTTCAGTGCCTTCCTCAGGGGCCCAGAGCAACCAGTAAGAACACCAGCAACCTTCTGACCTGGGATTTGAACCTATAGGTGAACTCCCACCCCAGTGGTTAGTTGTATTAGAGTAGTGTATACGTGTTTGGTAACAGGGAAAGGTCAGTAGCCGGCCCATTAATCCAGGACTGACTAAGAGACTAAAGATCAACACTGTATTAACTCTGGATTTACCTCTAATCTAATCCTTACAAAGAGAACTACACCTCCACTCTCTCTCACACACACACACACACACACACACACACACACACACACACACACACACACACACACACACACACACACACACACACACACACACACACACACACACACACACACACACACACACACACACACACACACACACACACACACTAATGCTACTGGTACAGTGTACTAGGGGCTAGGAGCTAGTGAGGCAGACCCAGAAGAGAGAAGAGAGTATAGAGGGGGGGGGGCAGGAGGGGGAGAAGAGAGGACAGGAGGGCGAGAAGAGAGGACAGGAGGGCGAGAAGAGAGGACAGGAGGGCGAGAAGAGAGGACAGGAGGGCGAGAAGAGAGGACAGGAGGGGGAGAAGAGAGGACAGGAGGGGGAGAAGAGAGGACAGGTGGGGGAGAAGAGAGGACAGGAGGGCGAGAAGAGAGGACAGGAGGGCGAGAAGAGAGGACAGGAGGGCGAGAAGAGAGGACAGGGGAAGGGAGAGAGGACAGGAGGGGGAGAAGAGAGGACAGGAGGGCGAGAAGAGAGGACAGGAGGGCGAGAAGAGAGGACAGGAGGGCGAGAAGAGAGGACAGGAGGGAGAGAAGAGAGGACAGGAGGGAGAAGAGGACAGGAGGGAGAGAAGAGAGGACAGGAGGGAGAAAGAGAGGACAGGAGGGAGAGAAGAGAGGACAGGAGGGAGAGAAGAGAGGACAGGAGGGAGAGAAGAGAGGACAGGAGGGAGAGAAGAGAGGACAGGAGGGAGAGAAGAGAGGACAGGAGGGAGAGAAGAGAGGACAGGAGGGGGAGAAGAGAGGACAGGAGGAGGGAGACAGGAGGGGGAGAAGAGAGGACAGGAGGGGAGAAGAGAGGGGACAGGAGGGGACAGGAGGGGGAGAAGAGAGGACAGGAGGGGGAGAAGAGAGGACAGGAGGGGAGGGAGAGGACAGGAGGGGGAGAAGAGAGGACAGGAGGGGAGAAGAGAGGACAGGAGGGGAGAAGAGAGGACAGGAGGGGAGAAGAGAGGACAGGAGGGGGAGAAGAGAGGGACAGGAGGGGAGAAGAGAGGACAGGAGGGGGAAGAGAGGACAGGAGGGGAGAAGAGAGGGCAGGAGGGGAGAAGAGAGGACAGGAGGGGAGAAGAGAGGACAGGAGGGGGAAGACAGAGGGGAGAAGACAGGACAGGAGGGGGAAGAGAGGACAGGAGGGGGAGAAGAGAGGACAGGAGGGGGAGAAGAGAGGACAGGAGGGGGAGAAGAGAGGACAGGCGGGGGGGAATAGAGGACAGGAAGGCGAGAAAGTAGCAGCAGAAGTGTTAATACATTAATACAGGATTATTAGAAGCAGTTTTCACTTCATTAGTCAGATCTCTCCCTCGCTTTCACCTCCTCTCCTTCTCCCCTCTTGTTCACTCTTCCTCTGTCCTTCATTCCTTTATTTCTCCTGATCTGACAAAGCAGGACAGGCCAGACATCCACCATGTAGCTTTCACAACTCAGCATTACAGATCACTGACTGTAATGAGAGGAGGAGGATGAGGAGAGTTGAACTGCACCCGGCCCTCACCCTGCAGGCCTGGTGTCTTCACTACTGTTGAGGGGGAGGATGAGGAGAGTTGAACTGCAGCCGGCCCTCACCCTGCAGGCCTGGTGTCTTCACTACTGTTGAGGGGGAGGATGAGGAGAGTTGAACTGCACCCGGCCCTCACCCTGCAGGCCTGGTGTCTTCACTACTGTTGAGGGGGAGGATGAGGAGAGTTGAACTGCAGCCGGCCCTCACCCTGCAGGCCTGGTGTCTTCACTACTGTTGAGGGGGAGGATGAGGAGAGTTGAACTGCAGCCGGCCCTCACCCTGCAGGCCTGGTGTCTTCACTACTGTTGAGGGGAGGATGAGGAGAGTTGAACTGCAGCCGGCCCTCACCCTGCAGGCCTGCTGTCTTCACTACTGTTGAGGGGGAGGATGAGGAGAGTTGAACTGCAGCCGGCCCTCACCCTGCAGGCCTGGTGTCTTCACTACTGTTGAGGGGGAGGATGAGGAGAGTTGAACTGCAGCCGGCCCTCACCCTGCAGGCCTGCTGTCTTCACTACTGTTGAGGGGGAGGATGAGGAGAGTTGAACTGCAGCCGGCCCTCACCCTGCAGGCCTGCTGTCTTCACTACTGTTGAGGGGGAGGATGAAACACTGAAGGGCTGTAGAGCAGCAGTAAATACAACCTCCACCCCCTGGACAGGCCTCTCTGCTCAAATGGAGAGCATCAATGGCCCTATGAGCCAACCCAATTATAATTAAACCATAAGGCCAGAGGAGTTGTGGTATATGGCCAATATACCACGGCTCAGGACTGTTCTTAAGCACGACGCAACGTAGAGTGCCAGAACACAGCCCGTAGCAAGGGTACAGTGGAGCAAAAAGTATTTAGTCAGCCACCAATTGTGCAAGTTCTCCCACTTAAAAAGATGAGAGAGGCATGTAATTGTCATCATAGGTACACTTCATCTATGACAGACAAAATGAGAAAAAAAATCCAGAAAATCAGATTGTAGGATTTTAAATGTATTTATTTGCAAAATATGGTGGAAAATAAGTATCTAGTCAATAACAAAAGTTTATCTCAATACTTTGTTATATACCCTTTGTTGGCAATGAGAGGTCAAAGGTTTTCTGTAAGTCTTCACAAGGTTTTCACACACTGTTGCTGGTATTTTGTCCCATTTCTCCATGCAGATCTCCTCCAGAGCAGTGATGTTTTGGGGCTGTTGCTGGGCAACACGGACTTTCAACTCCCTCCAAAGATTTTCTATGGGGTTGAGATCTGGAGACTGGCTAGGCCACTCCAGGACCTTGAAATGCTTCTTACGAAGCCACTCCTTCGTTGCCCGGGCAGTGTGTTTGGGATCATTGTCATGCTGAAAGACCCAGCCACGTTTCATCTTCAATGCCCTTGCTGATGGAAGGAGGTTTTCACTCAAAATCACACGATACATGGCCCCATTCATTCTTTCCTTTACACAGATCAGTCATCCTGGTCCCTTTGCAGAAAAACAGGCCCAAAGCATGATGTTTCCACCCCCATGCTTCACAGTAGGTATGGTGATATTTGGATGCAACTCAGCATTCTTTGTCCTCCAAACACGACGAGTTGAGTTTTTACCAAAATGTTATATTTCGGTTTCATTTGACCATATGACATTCTCCCAATCTTCTTCTGGATCATCCAAATACTCTCTAGCAAACTTCAGACGGGCCTGGACATGTACTGGCTGCAGCAGGGGGACACGTCTGGCACTGCAGGATTTGAGTCCCTGGCGGTGTAGTGTGTTACTGATGGTAGGCTTTGTTACTTTGGTCCCAGCACATTCACTAGGTCCCCCCGTGTGGTTCTGGGATTTTTGCTCACCGTTCTTGTGATCATTTTGACCCCACGGGGTGAGATCTTGCGTGGAGCTCCAGATCGAGGGAGATTATCAGTGGTCTTGTATGTCTTCCATTTCCTAATAATTGCTCCCACAGTTGATTTCTTCAAACCAAGCTGCTTACCTATTGCAGATTCAGTCTTCCCAGCCTGGTGCAGGTCTACAATTTTGTTTCTGGTGTCCTTTGACAGCTCTTTGGTCTTGGCCATAGTGGAGTTTGGAGTGTGACTGTTTGAGGTTGTGGACATGTGTCTTTTATACTGATAACAAGTTCAAACAGTTGCCATTAATAAAGGTAACGAGTGGAGGAAAGAGGAGCCTCTTAAAGAAGAAGTTACAGGTCTGTGAGAGCCAGAAATCTTGCTTGTTTGTAGGTGACCATAATTTGCAAATAAATTCATTAAAATCCTACAATATTGGCCATATACCACAAACCCCCGAGGTGCCTTACTGTTATTATAAACTGGTTACCAACGTAATTAGAGCAGTAAAAATACATGGTTTTGTCATACCCATGGTATATGGTCTGATATACCACAGTTGTCAGCCAATCAGAATTCAGGGCTCGAACCACTCAGTTCATAATGTTCTTCAATGTCTTCATTCTTCAACAGAAACACTTTCTGCTCCATTAAACTGTAATTTATTCATCCAAAATGGAGCCCTGCCCACTGTGTGTGTGTGTGTGTGTGTGTGTGTGTGTGTGTGTGTGTGTGTGTGTGTGTGTGTGTGTGTGTGTGTGTGTGTGTGTGTGTGTGTGTGTGTGTGTGTGTGTGTGTGTGTGTGTGTGTGTGTGTAATTAGTCTAGTCAACACTGTGAGCAGTAGAACTAATCTCGCGGTAACTGCGGCCCCCTCATCACATGACCCGGTTCATCACATGACAGAGCCTCATGTGAGAAAATGCTGCTTTTCTGTTTAACCACAGAGTTTCTAAAACATCTTTGGTTTAACGCTCCCCAGTACACACCTCAGCAGAGACACAGGAGGAAGAGGAGGAGAGGAGGGGGGGAGGAGAGGGGCAAATGTAGGAATCTTGGGGAAAACCGATGTTGATGAAAATCCCTGATTTCCTGGGAAACACTACCTTGAGCGCTCGTTCGCCCTCTTTCCCTCCCCATCTCATTACCCCATCTCATTACCCCATCCCTCGCTCTCTCCATCCCCCCTTCCTCTCTCCATCCCCCTTCCTCTCTCCACCCCCTTCCTCTCTCCATCCCCCTTCCTCTCTCCATCCCCCTTCCTCTCTCCATCCCCCTTCCTCTCTCCATCCCCCCTTCCTCTCTCCATCCCCCTTCCTCTCTCCATCCCCCTTCCTCTCTCCATCCCCCTTCCCCCCCCTTCTCTCTCATCCCCCTTCCTCTCTTCATCCCCCCTTCCTCTCTCCATCCCCCCTTCCTCTCTCCACCCCCCTTCCTCTCTCCATCCCCCTTCCTCTCTCCACCCCCCTCCTTCCTTTCTCCATCCCCCCTTCCTTTCTCCACCCCCTTCCCCCCCCCCCCCTTCCTCTCTCCATCCCCCTGGCCCTGACTACGACAGTACAGTAGCCCTGACTACGACAGTACAGTAGCCCTGACTACGACAGTACAGTAGCCCTGACTACGACAGTACAGTAGCCCTGACTACGACAGTACAGTAGCCCTGACTACGACAGTACAGTAGCCCTGACTACGACAGTACAGTAGCCCTGACTACGACAGCACAGTAGCCCTGACTACGACAGCACAGTAGCCCTGACTACGACAGCACAGTAGCCCTGACTATGACAGCACAGTAGCCCTGACTATGACAGCACAGTAACCCTGACTACGACAGCACAGTAGCCCTGACTACGACAGTACAGTAGCCCTGACTACGACAGTACAGTAGCCCTGACTATGACAGCACAGTAGAGAGTTCCCATTGTATAATAGCGTATAACGGGGTATGACAGAAGGAAGGTATGGAGGTATGATAATCTAGATAGTGCTCCTAACTGTCTGAAACAGTCTTGTTGGGCAGCCCTCTGTTCCTGTGTTGGCTGAAGTACCAAGGCCTACTGGAACACTCATGGTGGTAGCATCCCAAATAGCACCCTATTCCTTATAAAGTACACTACTTTTGATCAGAGCCCTTTGGGTGCCATACAGGGTTCCATTCAGGATGCAGAGTTCAACAGACAAACAACCCTTCCTGGTACAGGAGAGACAGAGGAGTTAGGACACTAGTTAGGACACCAGACCAGTGCAGACCAGGGTGTGTCTGACCTCCATGTTGTCTCCAACTCACAGAGCTACTGGACAGGCCACGCTCTCACACACAGGCCTGAAACGTCCTACTACAACACAATAGAGAAATAACCAAACCAAGACAAATGAAAGGAAGGGAACTTACTTTGACAAACATATAATCCAACTCCTGATTCTCGTTCATCTTCACGCCTCAGCAGATCCCAGAGACTTATGTTAAACTTTGCCCCCCTCCTCTTCACCTCCCGGCCCCACACACACACCTTGCAACACACTCCCTGCCACACACCTGGCCAGCAGAGGGAGGTGAATCGATTAGAGTGATGGTTATAGCGTTGCGGACAGATGAAACATTCCCATTGTGTCTGACAGCGATCAGGACTCTGTCTCTCTCCCTCTGCCTTCTATTTTGCTCTGGTCCAACCCTGTCATTGAACAACCCAGATTTCAGTCAAACAGCCCAGGTCCCGCCCTCCCAGCCCAGACTACCACCCCTCAGTCACATGAGAATGCAGGCAGACAAAAACTCGCTCAAAACACACATACGAGCTGGGACAAAGAACCAAAAATTATCGACACCGACCAAACCAACCACTTATGTGGACATTTGGCTTATATTGTTCACTATGATAAATAACCTATAGGGCCCTACTCGAGAAGTGTGAAGTTTGAAATTAAATACGTTTGCTAATAGTAGTTAAGGGAAATATTTTTTTAAATAACTGTGGTGCACATAATGTTATAAACTTGTCATTCTGGTGATAATTCAGTCAATTTATTGTGATATGAATTTTGGTCCATATCGCCCAACTCTACACACACACACTCCTTCACTCAGACACTGTCTGTCCGTCCGTCCGTCCGTCCGTCCGTCCGTCCGTCCGTCCGTCCGTCCGTCCGTCCGTCCGTCCGTCCGTCCGTCCGTCCGTCCGTCTGTATTTGAGAGTGGAGCAGCAGGATGTCATCTAGATCGCACTGTGGACACGACTTCTCCACTCAATTACCATAACAGAGTTACCGTGGTAATCTGATGCACATGTCCCGTATCAGCGTCAGAGGAAAACACAGACATACAATTATGAAATGGTCCAGCAGTTTGTCTTACTAGCTGACCTGATCAGTAGCATGAGGAACGTGTGTTTAGCTTTGAGCTGAGAGATGCTGTATTCTTCTCTGAGTTACTAAATGACTGTTCTCTCCCTAATGCCCTTCAGGCTAGACCTGACTGACTACTGGAGCCTACTACAGCCTGATGACTAGATACACTCTGTTCACCAACCCGTGACAGCAGAGATGTCATTTTAATGCTGTCAAAATGACAAGACATTTTTCTATAGTGAAAAGAAATGAGCTGCCATTCATTCCAACAGAATAACGTCACGCTGTAAGCTGGACCCAAACTTAACCCTTTGAGTTGTGGGTTTGGTGCTGGCATCAGCAGAATTATAGTTATTGGTGCTGGCAACAGCAGAATTATAGTTATTGGTACTGACAACAGCTGAATTATAGTTATTGGTACTGGCAACAACTGGGTTGTGAGTTTGATCCCAACATGTCCCAATTACGGAGCTATGCGTTTCTTCATTGTACCTTCACCTGCCTTCTTTCTCCTCTCTCCTCCTTTTGCTTCCCACTAGAATATTGGGTCCTCTGACGCTCCCACGGCCGGAGCAGACAGGAGACAAACCTAGTTCACAATACCACCCTGTGAGTACGCACAGTATTTTCCATTCGCGCCAGCAGTCGGCTAATCAGCCGATTACAAATCTCATTTTCAGCTGGCTACTTTTTGCACTTCATATTAACTAGGCTACTTTTCATTTAAAAGTTTCCATTTGCTAGCCTGATGTGCCTGTCAGTCACAAAGCGAATGCTGACAAGGAAACACAGTCTGCTGTCTGACCCACGGCCTGCCGGTACAATGTATGCGTGCTGTGGTTGGTTGCAGTCAGATTTCTTTACATGTAGGAGGGAGAAAGCATGACGCTAGTGAATTCGCACGTCCCATGTAATGTACATGGTAACGACACCAGACAGTGACTCTCGTCAGTCAGTGTAGCATACCGAATCGCATCGGTGAGAGAGCCGTTCATTTGACTCCCTAACTTGTACAGTATTCACACCCCTTGACTTTCCCCACATTTTTTTGTGTTACAGCCTCAATTTAAAATGGATTAAGTTGATATGTTTTGCACTGGCCTACACACAATGCCCCATAATGTCAAAGTGGAGTATTTTGGGGGGACATTTTTACCTATTAATTAAAAATGAAACAGCTGTCAATAAGTATTCAACCACTTTGTTATGGTTAGCTGTTAAGGGAATTTTTATCAATGATGACTAATTATGTCTACATTTCAATCAGGACTGACTCGTCCAAATGCTATTATGTACTGTACATGTATGAAGTCTCTCTCTTGCTCCCATTCCCAACTGTATATAATGTAGTCAGGAGTTTAGAACAATGCCTTGGTACAAATGAATGAACTATCTCCAGACTGTCTAGAATGCTTATCTACACTGACTGACCTTGGCTTTAGGCGAGGAGGGAAGGCTTGAGAACTATAGGGCCTCTCTACCAGTGTCAAGAAGAGATAGAACATTTAGAAAACGCTGACGTCATTTTCAGTTTATAACCTGTGGTAAAATGTGTATGAAGGCAGTACTCTCTTGAATTAAACGCTGTTACCTGACTTTTAAGACCGGGGCTCTGTCCATTCTTATAAAATAAGGGTCTTACAAACCCTTAATGCATTGACAGAGTGTTTAATTTTGATTGGGAATTAAAACAGAGGAATTTAGAATTCCTTCAACACTAGCCTATATACAATTTCAGAAGAATGCATGGACTCACTCTGTGCAATAAGTATTTAACATGTTTTTTGAATGACTACCTCATATCTGTACCCCACATATACAATTATCTGTAAGGTCCTCAGTTGAGCAGTGAATTTCAAAACACAGATTCAACCACAAAGACCAGGAGGTTTTCCAATGCCTCACAAAGGAGGGCACCTATTGGTACAGTTGAAGTCGGACGTTTATATACACCTTAGCCAAATACATTTAAACTCAGTGTTTCACAATTCTTGACATTTAATCCTAGTAAAAATTCCCTGTCTTAGGATCACCACTTTATTTTACGAATGTAAAATGTCAGAATAATAGTTGAGAGAATGATTCACCACATTCTTTTGGAGAGATGGGAAACCCAAATTGGTCTACACGGACATGTTCTGGCCTGGTTTAGATCTTATCTGTCGGAAAGATATCAGTTTGTCTCCGTGAATGGTTTGTCCTCTGACAAATCAACTGTAAATTTCGGTGTTCCTCAAGGTTCTGTTTTAGGACCACTATTGTTTTCACTATACATTTTACCTCTTGGGGATGTTATTCGAAAACGTAATGTTAACTTTCACTGCTATGCGGATGACACACAGCTGTACATTTCAATGAAACATGGTGAAGCGCCAAAATTGCCATCGCTAGAAGCATGTGTTTAAGACATAAGGAAGTGGATGGCTGCTAACTTTCTACTATTAAACTCGGACAAAACAGAGATGCTTGTTCTAGGTCCCAAGAAACAAAGAGATCTTCTGTTGAATCTGACAATTAATCTTAATGATTCCAAGAACACAGGATGAGATGTTACTATCCTTTGTGCAAGCACTTCCAAGAGTTAATGAACAGTGAGCGTGGTGAAATTTGGGGAGCGCATCGTCAGTAGTGTACCTTTGGTTCCTAGGGTGTTTCGGCCTTTCACACTATACACCCTCCTCAAAGGCGGCCAGCGACAGGGTGATCAATCCTACGCTTGCGTCCCATTCCCAATTAGTCATAGGAGTTGCCTTGTTGTTGATAGCAAACATCCCATGGGACTATGCATGGCAGGGGCGTCCTCCTCCCTGAGTCAATCATTGTTGACCGCATACCTCCTGGCCCTCTCACTTCGGGGCCCAGCTGGGGTCTTTCCTCTTCATCCAGAGCCACTGACTGCTGCCTTCTGCCGCCTCTGATACAGCTTTGATTGCCGAACGCTGGCTCTGGCCCTTAATTCCCAGGTCTCTAAGCAGTCTGGTTGTAGATGTTGCCACAAAACCTCTGCAGCCCACCTCCACTGGTCGGACTTCTGTGTTCCAGCCATGATGCCGTGCTTCGGCAGCTAGATCAGCATAGCGCAGATGTTTTCGCTCATAAGCCTCATCTACTGAGTTTTCCCAGGGTACTGTGAGCTCAATGATGAAGACCTTATTGAGTGAACGGGACCAGAGCACCATGTCAGGTCTTAGGGTGGTGGTTGCGATCTCCGGAGGAAACACAAGTTGCCGGCCAATGTCAGCTAGCATTTTCCAGTCGCGGGCCAAGCGCAGCTGGTCTCGCTCTAATGGTGTAGAGCCGCTCTTCGGTGGTTTAGCCCCTTCGCGGACAAAGTTTGTCCGTAAGGAGTGTGATGCTGCTGTGGGTGGTAGGGAGTTGGTGGCAGCTCGCTTGTCCTCCAGGGCGGACGCAAGGTTTTTAAGGACTTGGTTGTGACGCCAAGTGTAGCGTCCTTGGGCGAGGCTTGTTTTACAGCCTGTGAGAATGTGCCTGAGGTTGGCTGGCATGGAACAGAGGGCACAGTCCGGATCTTCACCATACCATTGGTGAAGATTAACTGGTGTTGGAAGGACGTCAAATTTTGATTGGGAATTAAAACAGAGGAATTTAGAATTCCTTCAACACTAGCCTATATACAATTTCAGAAGAATGCATGGACTCACTCTGTGCAATAAGTATTTAACATGTTTTTTGAATGACTACCTCATATCTGTACCCCACATATACAATTATCTGTAAGGTCCTCAGTTGAGCAGTGAATTTCAAAACACAGATTCAACCACAAAGACCAGGGAGGTTTTCCAATGTCTCACAAAGGAGGGCACCTATTGGTACAGTTGAAGTCGGACGTTTATATACACCTTAGCCAAATACATTTAAACTCAGTGTTTCACAATTCTTGACATTTAATCCTAGTAAAAATTCCCTGTCTTAGGATCACCACTTTATTTTACGAATGTAAAATGTCAGAATAATAGTTGAGAGAATGATTCACCACATTCTTTTGGAGAGATGGGAAACCCAAATTGGTCTACACGGACATGTTCTGGCCTGGTTTAGATCTTATCTGTCGGAAAGATATCAGTTTGTCTCCGTGAATGGTTTGTCCTCTGACAAATCAACTGTAAATTTCGGTGTTCCTCAAGGTTCTGTTTTAGGACCACTATTGTTTTCACTATACATTTTACCTCTTGGGGATGTTATTCGAAAACGTAATGTTAACTTTCACTGCTATGCGGATGACACACAGCTGTACATTTCAATGAAACATGGTGAAGCGCCAAAATTGCCATCGCTAGAAGCATGTGTTTAAGACATAAGGAAGTGGATGGCTGCTAACTTTCTACTATTAAACTCGGACAAAACAGAGATGCTTGTTCTAGGTCCCAAGAAACAAAGAGATCTTCTGTTGAATCTGACAATTAATCTTAATGGTTGTACAGTCGTCTAAAATAAAACTGTGAAGGACATCGGCGTTACTCTGGACCCTGATCTCTCTTTTGAAGAACATATCAAGACCATTTCAAGGACAGCTTTTTTCCATCTACGTAACATTGCAAAAATCAGAAACTTTCTGTCCAATCATGATGCAGAAAAATTAATCCATGCTTTTGTCACTTCTAGGTTAGACTACTGCAATGCTCTACTTTCCGGCTACCCAGATAAATCACTAAATAAACTTCAGTTAGTGCTAAATACGGCTGCTAGAATCCTGACTAGAACCAAAAAATTTGATCATATTACTCCAGTGCTAGCCTCTCTACACTGGCTTCCTGTCAAAGCAAGGGCTGATTTCAAGGTTTTACTGCTAACCTACAAAGCATTACATGGGCTTGCTCCTACCTATCTCTCTGATTTGGTCCTGCCGTACATACCTACACGTACGCTACGGTCACAAGACGCAGGCCTCCTAATTGTCCCTAGAATTTCTAAGCAAACAGCTGGAGGCAGGGCTTTCTCCTATAGAGCTCCATTTTTATGGAACGGTCTGCCTACCCATGTCAGAGACGCAAACTCGGTCACAACCTTTAAGTCTTTACTGAAGACTCATCTCTTCAGTGGGTCATATGATTGAGTGTAGTCTGGCCCAGGAGTGGGAAGGTGAACGGAAAGGCTCTGGAGCAACGAACCGCCCTTGCTGTCTCTGCCTGGCCAGTTCCCCTCTTTCCACTGGGATTCTCTGCCTCTAACCCTATTACAGGGGCTGAGTCACTGGCTTACTGGGGCTCTCTCATACCGTCCCTGCAGGGGGTGCGTCACCTGAGTGGCTTGATTCACTGTTGTGGTCATCCTGTCTGGGTTGGTTGTGGTCATCCTGTCTGGGTTGGGGTGCACGTTAATAGCGTTTCAATCGGTGACGTCACTCGCTCTGAGACCTTGAAGTAGTTGTTTCCCTTGCTCCGCAATGGGTAATGATGCTTCGAGGGTGGCTGTCGTCTGTGTGTGCAGAGGGTCCCTGGTTCGAGCCCAGGTAAGTGCGAGGAGAGGGACGGAAGCTACACTGTTACATTCAAGCATTTGGAAATTTCTCCCACGGATGAACCAGACTTGTGGAGGTCTACAATTGCTTTTCTGATGTCTTGGCTGATTTCTTTTGATTTTCCCTTCCTTCTTTTGAAGGTAGGCCTTGAAATTCATCCACAGGTACACCTCAATTAACTCAAATGATGTCAATTACCCTATCAGAAGCTTCTAAAGCCACAACATCATTCTCTGGAAT
This sequence comes from Oncorhynchus gorbuscha, assembly GCF_021184085.1. Lineage (NCBI taxonomy): Eukaryota > Metazoa > Chordata > Actinopteri > Salmoniformes > Salmonidae > Oncorhynchus > Oncorhynchus gorbuscha. The sequence goes on from NC_060176.1 coordinate 3,075,234, forward strand.
TTTTCAAGCTGTTTAAAGGCACAGCCAACTTAGTGTATGTAAACTTCTGAACCACTGGAATTGTGATACAGTGAATTATAAGTGAAATAATCTGTCTGTAAACAATTGTTGGAAATATTACTTAGGACATCTACTCTGTGCATGACACAACTGACTTGCCAAAACTATAGTTTGTTAACAAGAAATTTGTGGAGTGGTTGAAAAACTAGCTTTAAATGACTCCAACCCAAGTATATGCAAACTTCCAACTTCAACTGTAGATGGGTAAAAGTTTTTAAAAAGCAGATATTGAATATCCCTTTGAGCATGGCGAAGTTAATAATTACACTACAAAGATACAGACGTCCTTCCTAACTCAGTTGCCGGAGAGGAAGAAAACCGCTCAGGGATTTCACCAGGAGGCCAATGGTGACTTTAAAGCAATACAGGGTTTAATGGCTGTGATCGCAGAAAAATGAGGATGGATCAACAACATTGTAGTTACTCCACAATACTAACCTAATTGACAGAGTGAAAAAGGAAGCCTGTACAGAATAAAACATATTCTAAAACATGCATCCTGTTTGTAACAAGGCACTAAAGTAATACTGAAAATAAAGCTATTGACTTTTAGTCCTGAATACAAAGTGTTATTGGATTTGCCCCAAACATACAACACATTACCGAGTACCATTCTCTATATTTCCTTGCACAGTCTTGGCTACATCATGTTATGGGTATACATGTAATTGTTAAGGACTGGGAACTTTTTCAGAATAAAAATAAATGTAAATGGAGCTAAGCACAGGAAAAATCCTAAAGGAAAACCTGATTCAGTCTGCTTTCCACCAGACACTGGGAGGTGAATTCACCCTTCAGCAGGACAATAACTTAAAACACAAGGCCAAATATACACTGGAGTTGCTAAGACAGTGAATGTTCCTGAGTGGTCGAGTTACAGTTCTGACATAAATCTGCTTGAAAATATATTGCGAGACCTGAAAATTGTTTAGCAATGATCAACAACCAATTTGACAGAGCTTGAAGAATTATGGAAAGAATAATGTGCAAATGTTTCACAATCCAGGTGTGGACATCTCTTCGAGATTTACCCAGAAAGACTCAGATGCAATCGCTGCCAAAGGTGCTTCAATAAAGTATTGACGCAGGGGTGTGAATACTTATGTAAATTAGATATTTCTATAATTTAGTTTTGAATCAATTAGCAAAAATGTCAATAAAAAATCAATCAGTTTTCACTTTGTCATTATGGGGTTTTATGTGTTGATGGGTGAGAGAAAAACATCTGTTTAATCCATTGTGAATTCAGGCTGTAACACAAACTATTGTGGAATAAGTCTAGGGGTATGAATACTTTCTGAAGACACTGTATAGGCTACTGTAGGCCTAAGCTGTTTGATTATCTTTAGATTCATTATGAAAACATTCAACGAAGAAGGGGAATCACTGCAGGAACAATAGGTAGTGGAGAGCCTCATTCTCATCCACATATCATAATTAGGGCCCTCATGGAATCCAGGCATTAAAACAGAATTCAACCATATTAAAAACATGTATTGACCTTAGTAGGGAATCATCTAAATAAATATTAAATTCATAATTTGCCCAAGTTTATCTTAAGACATGAACAGAAGGCATCAGTGATTCCTATTTCCTGCAACTTTCTGAAGAGGCAGAGAGAATGCTCCTGTCTGAGTGTACGGTGCGGTGCATCTTCTACTTTCTATAGAGGCAAAGAGAATGCTCCTGTCTGAGTGTGCAGTGCATCTTCTACTTTCTATAGAGGCAAAGAGAATGCTCCTGTCTGAGTGTACGGTGCATCTTCTACTTTCTATAGAGGCAAAGAGAATGCTCCTGTCTGAGTGTACGGTGCATCTTCTACTTTCTATAGAGGCAAAGAGAATGCTCCTGTCTGAGTGTGCGGTGCATCTTCTACTTTCTGTAGAGGCAGAGAGAATGCTCCTGTCTGAGTGTACGGTGCATCTTCTACTTTCTGTAGAGGCAGAGAGAATGCTCCTGTCTGAGTGTACGGTGCATCTTCTACTTTCTATAGAGGCAAAGAGAATGCTCCTGTCTGAGTGTGCGGTGCATCTTCTACTTTCTGTAGAGGCAGAGAGAATGCTCCTGTCTGAGTGTACGGTGCATCTTCTACTTTCTGTAGAGGCATCTTCTACTTTCTGAGAGAATGCTCCTGTCTGAGTGTACGGTGCATCTTCTACTTTCTGTAGAGGCAGAGAGAATGCTCCTGTCTGAGTGTACGGTGCATCTTCTACTTTCTGTAGAGGCAGAGAGAATGCTCCTGTCTGAGTGTACGGTGCATCTTCTACTTTCTGTAGAGGCAGAGAGAATGCTCCTGTCTGAGTGTACGGTGCATCTTCTACTTTCTGTAGAGGCAGAGAGAATGCTCCTCACTGAGTGTGCGGTGCATCTTCTACTTTCTGAAGAGGCAGAGAGAATGCTCCTGTCTGAGTGTACGGTGCATCTTCTACTTTCTGTAGAGGCAGAGAGAATGCTCCTGTCTGAGTGTACGGTGCATCTTCTACTTTCTGTAGAGGCAGAGAGAATGCTCCTGTCTGAGTGTACGGTGCATCTTCTACTTTCTGTAGAGGCAGAGAGAATGCTCCTGTCTGAGTGTACGGTGCATCTTCTAATTTCTGTAGAGGCAGAGAGAATGCTCCTGTCTGAGTGTACGGTGCATCTTCTACTTTCTGTAGAGGCAGAGAGAATGCTCCTGTCTGAGTGTACGGTGCATCTTCTACTTTCTGTAGAGGCAGAGAGAATGCTCCTGTCTGAGTGTGCGGTGCATCTTCTACTTTCTGAAGAGGCAGAGAGAATGCTCCTGTCTGAGTGTGCGGTGCATCTTCTACTTTCTGAAGAGGCAGAGAGAATGCTCCTGTCTGAGTGTACGGTGCATCTTTTACTTTCTATAGCCTTTAGTGATGCTGTTAATGAGAACAGTCTTCTGGTAGATGGAAAGTCTTTCCCAAAAACCTTCTCAATTAAATGTTAACTACAAAGTAGCCTCTGCCTACCTGGCAGAATGATAACATCCAGTGGGTATTTGTTTTGCAAACTCCCATTACATGTACTGCTAAACAACAGCCTCTTCCTAGGTGTGCACTTCAATTAAAGGGTAACTACACCCACAAATCTACATTTCTCTCTAGACAATATCACAACAAATGTTTCCAATCTGGGAGGTAAACTCGATAAAGTATTTCATAATTTCGCTGTGCATTTCGGAAGGAATCGTGGTATTGGAATGTACGAGAGGCCACCAGAATAGAGCTCCTTAGGCAAAAAAAAGAAAAAAAAGAAAAAAAAGAGTTGAACCCTTGGGGGCAAGCACCCCCGAACCAGGGGCGCCTGGCTGGCTACCTTTTCTATTTGGCTGGCTAATCTATGTACTTGTGGGAAACACTGGTGTGTGTGTGTGTGTGTTGCGTATGCAGCAGAGGACCTTCTGAACTAACCGTTTATTGGTTAGACACAAAAAGAAGAGTGTTCCCTAGACCTCTGTACGCACAAATAACAGCACACATACCCTCAGGGAAAACCTCTGATTTGACACACCCTTTGACACATAGACTAAAAGGCATTAGCAATGCACAGACATTTCAGTTTTTATGGAAAGACTTCATTGGTGCAGCGGTGAATGCATCCTAAGTCTGGACAGTCATGTCTGCAGACAGATGGAAACACACTGCCGTTCTGTCTAACACAATCTTTCTATATGTTTCTAATATATCCACACACTCCTTCTTCTGGTGTGTGGATGGATGTGATAGTAGTAACCATGAGGACTCGGACACTTCAGGGTATCAGTCATTCACACCACACTGACACACACCACTCTCTGTTCATTCTGAATACAGCAGCTGGCCTTGTGGGGGGGGGGGGCAACTAATCTCTCTTTCTCACACACCCAGACTCTCTGCCCTCATCTGAATTATCCTACTCACATTGTTGGTCAAAAACAATATCAACAACAAAGTAGTATTATTATCTTTGTTGGGTCGGGGCTTGTTATTCTAGGCTGTTGTCATTAATTTCTTTATTATATAATTATACTAAACTCAAATTGCATCCCTCTATTTGGGCTGTCTCGATCAGGCAGTGATACGTCTTTATCTCTCACCATTCCCTGGCCTAGCTGTCTCGATCAGGCAGTGATACGTCTTTATCTCTCACCATTCCCCTGGCCTAGCTGTCTCGATCAGGCAGTGATACGTCTTTATCTCTCACCATTCCCCTGGCCTAGCTGTCTCGATCAGGCAGTGATACGTCTTTATCTCTCACCATTCCCCTGGCCTAGCTGTCTCGATCAGGCAGTGATACGTCTTTATCTCTCACCATTCCCTGGCCTAGCTGTCTCGATCAGGCAGTGATACGTCTTTATCTCTCAGCATTCCCCTGGCCTAGCTGTCTCGATCAGGCAGTGATACGTCTTTATCTCTCAGCATTCCCCTGGCCTAGCTGTCTCGATCAGGCAGTGATACGTCTTTATCTCTCAGCATTCCCCTGGCCTAGCTGTCTCGATCAGGCAGTGATACGTCTTTATCTCTCAGCATTCCCCTGGCCTAGCTGTCTCGATCAGGCAGTGATACGTCTTTATCTCTCACCATTCCCCTGGCCTAGCTGTCTCGATCAGGCAGTGATACGTCTTTATCTCTCAGCATTCCCCTGGCCTAGCGGTCTCGATCAGGCAGTGATACGTCTTTATCTCTCAGCATTCCCCTGGCCTAGCTGTCTCGATCAGGCAGTGATACGTCTTTATCTCTCACCATTCCCCTGGCCTAGCTGTCTTGCGCTTGGGCCGTGTTATGTTTCACTGTATTGGATCACTCCAATACATTGGTATCACCCCGTGGCGGAGGGATACATCCGAGTTGAGGATTTACAGATTTACTCCCCGTTTACACCTGTGTCACGGCTGGGGTCCGCCCCTATATATAGAGCCCATGGTCGCGACACACGTTCTCTTTCATTTTCTCAGCGGATGTCCGTATGGTTTGAGGTACAAACTTTCAAAAGTTTGCTTGGTAAGTGTAATATCTTGCGTGGAAGTATACTCACTGGCTGTTTGCAGCCTAGAGCAGCTGGCCACATGGCCAGGCCCTAGAGTGCTCCACCCGCTGCGTGTGGTTGATCTGTATCTTCCGCCCGTGGTTTGTCGTGCTTGTTTCGTTAGCTTTACACTACGAGTCTGTGTGCATCCATTAATATCTTGGTGGCTCTTGCTGCCACAAACTGTATTTACCTGACACAACTTGCCAACTGGCTTGTTTTGTGTGTGTTGTGAATTGCTTTAACATGCTGTCCCCGCGCTATAGGCGCAGGTTCTCTGCTAATTACCCTACACGGGTTCTCTGCCAATTACCTTACAGGGTTTTCTTGTTCTTTCTCCTGCAGAATGTAAGAGTATGGTGGTGGGCTGCCACTACGTTGAGACATTAACTTGAGAGTTCCTTAACGGAGTTAGTCCATAATGTTTTGTTTTCTGCTTGGATATTAAACCTGCTAGGTAAAAAATAAAAAAATAATTTAAATCGCAGTTGGCGTAAAACAAAACCAAAAAAAAACACATCAATCAAATCAATTACCTGGTTGCTGTTTTTGTCTGCCTGTTTTTCCCACAGGGGTCTTCCCATGTGTTTGCAGAGGTACTGGGTCATTTATCCCTCACCGGGTTCCTATTCCTCCAAGCTGGTCACGACATAAACTCTCCCAGGGCGTCGGACCCCTGCTCTGTGGCCTTGTTGGCTTGGCTGAGCTTATGGCTTCCCTTTGTGACAGATGTGATGGTGTCAACCGTCACCACCATAGGGACGTGCCTGGGGGACCTACGCGCTCGGGGCCATCCATTGGACACTGTGTTAACTAACCTCCAGACGAGCTTCAATGCCATACAACTCTCCTTCCGTGGCCTCCAACTGCTCTTAAAACGCAAGTAAAACATAATGCATGCTCTTCAACCGATCGCTGCCCGCCCGTCTAGCATAACTACTCTGGACGGTTCTGATTTAGAATATGTGGACAACTACAAATGCCTAGGTGTGTGGTTAGACTGTAAAAACTCTCCTTCCAGACTCATATCAAACACCTCCAATCGAAAATCAAATCAAGAGTCGGCTTTCTATTCCGCCTCCTTCACTCACGCCGCCAAACTTACCCTAGTAAAACTGACTATCCTACCAACCCTCGACTTCGGCGATGTCATCTACAAAATTGCTTCCAGCACTCTACTCAGCAAACTGGATGCAGTTTATCACAGTGCCATCCGTTTTGTCACTAAAGCACCTTATACCACCCACCACTGCGACTTGTATGCTCTAGTCGGCTGGCCCTCGCTACATATTCGTCGCCAGACCCACTGGCTCCAGGTCATCTACAAGTCCATGCTGGGTAAAGCTCCGCCTTATCTCAGTTCACTGGTCACGATGGCAACACCCATCCGTAGCACGCGCTCCAGCAGGTGTATCTCGCTGATCATCCCTAAAGCAAACACCTCATTTGGCCGCCTTTCGTTCCAGTACTCTGCTGCCTGTGACTGGAACGAATTGCAAAAATCGCTGAAGTTGGAGACTTTTATCTCCCTCACCAACTTCAAACATCTGCTATCTGAGCAGCTAACCGATCGCTGCAGCTGTACATAGTCTATTGGTAAATAGCCCACCCATTTTCACCTACCTCATCCCCATACGGTTTTGATTTATTTACTTTTCTTCTCTTTTGCACACCAATATCTCTACCTGTACATGACCATCAGATCATTTATCACTCCAGTGTTAATCTGCAAAATTGTAATTATTCGCCTACCTCCTCATGCCTTTTGCACACAATGTATATAGACTCCCGGTTTTTTCTACTGTGTTATTGACTTGTTAATTGTTTACTCCATGTGTAACTCTGTGTTGTCTGTTCACACTGCTATGCTTTATCTTGGCCAGGTCGCAGTTGCAAATGAGAACTTGTTCTCAACTAGCCTACCTGGTTAAATAAAGGTGAAATAAAAAATAAATTAATGAATATTCGTCGTCAAACCCACTGGCTCCAGGTCATCTAGAAGTCTTTGCTAGGTAAAGCCCCGCCTTATCTCAGCTCACTGGTCACCATAGCAGCACCCACCCGTAGCACACGCTCCAGCAGGTATATTTCACTGGTCACCCCCAAAGCCAATTCCTCCTTTGGCCACCTTTCCTTACAGTTCTCTGCTGCCAATGACTGGAACAAATTGCACAAACCACTAAAGCATGACATTCATATCTCCCTCACTAACTTTAAGCATCAGCTGCCAGAGCAGCTTACAGATCATTGCACCTGTACATAACCCATCTGTAAATAGCCCACCCAACTACCTCATCCCCATATTATTATTATTTTTTGCTCCTTTGCACCCCAGTATCTCTACTTGCACATTCATCTTCTGCACATATCACTCCAGTGTTAAACTGCTAAATTGTAATTATTTCGCCACTACGGCCTATTTACTGCCTTTCCTCATTTGCACACACTGTATATAGACTTTTCTATTGTGTTATTGACTGTATGTTTGTTTATTCCATGTGTAACTGAGGTGTTTATGTCGCACTGCTTTGCTTTATCTTGGTCAGGTCGCAGTTGTAAATGAGAACTTGTTCTCAACTGGCCTACCTGGTTAAATAAAGGTGAAATAAAATTAAGATAAATAAAAAAAGAGGAGGCGCGGGCCCCGGCAGGTCCCCTGACCACCCTTACCCGGCCGCTTCTCCCGGTCTCAAAGGGCAAAGTGGGAGGAGTGTTTGGAGTCCCGATGGGTGTTGTCCTCAATGCTCCAGGGGTACTGACTCCAATTCCGGTGCCGGCCTCCATTCTTCAGGGGCCTTTGTGTCACCGCGGATATTGACCCTCTAAAGTAAACCCTGCGGCTGGAGATTTCCTCACTCCTGGACAAGGGTGTTGTCCGCAGTAGTGAGACATCAGAACGGCTAGGCGGGTTCTACACTAGTGGTCGACCAATTATGATTTTTCAACACCGATACCGATTATTGGAGGACCAGAAAAGCCGATACAGAATAAAATCGGCCGATTTAAAATACAATAAAATGTATTTGTATTAATGACAATTACAACAATAATGAATGAACACTTATTTTAACTTAATATAATACATCAATAAAATCAATTTAGCCTCAAATAAATAATGAAACATGTTCAATTTGGTTAAAGTAATGCAAAAACAAAGTGTTGGAGAAGAAAGTAAAAGTGCAATATGTGCCATGTAAGAAAGCTAAATTTTAAGTTCCTTGCTCAGAACATGAGAACATATGAAAGCTGGTGGTTCCTTTTAACATGAGTCTTAAATATTCCCAGGTAAGAAGTTTTAGGTTGTAGTTATTATAGGAATTATAGGACTATTTCTCTCTATACCATTTGTATTTCATTAACCTTTGACTATTGGATGTTCTTATAGGCACTTTAGTATTGCCAGTGTAACAGTATAGCTTCCATCCCTCTCCTCGCTCCTACCTGGGCTGGAAACAGGAACACAACGACAACAGCCACCCTCTAAGCAGCGTTACCCATGCAGAGCAAGGAGAACAACCACTCCAAGTCTCAGAGCGAATGACGTTTAAAACGCTATTATTTCCCACCCCGCTAACTAGCTAGCCATTTCACATCGGTTACACAAGCCTAATCTCGGGAGTCGATAGGCTTGAAGTCATAAACAGCTGCTGGCAAACGCACAAAAGTGCTGTTTGAATGAATGCTTACAATCCTGCTGCTGCCTACCATCGCTCAGTCAGACTGCTCTATCAAATCATAGACTTAGTTTCAACATGATAACACACAGAAATACGAGCCTTAGGTCATTAATATGGTCAAATCCGGAAACTATCATCTCTAAAACAAAACAATTCTGTCAGTGAAATACGGAACCGTTCCATATTTTATCTAACAGATGGCATACATAAGTCTAAATATTCATGTTACATTGCACAACCTTCAATGTCATGTCATAATTACGTAAAATTCTGGCAAATTTGGCGGCCCAAACTGTTGCATATACCCTGACTCTGCGTGCAATGAACACAAGAGAAGTGACACAATTTCACCTGGTTAATATTGCCTGCTAATCTGGATTTCTTTTAGCTAAATATGCAGGTTTAAATATATATACTTCTGTGTATTGATTTTAAGAAAGGCATTAATGTTTATGGTTAGGTACACATTGGAGCAATGATACGCACCGCATCGATTATATGCAAGATTGAATCCCTGAGCTGACAAGGTAAAAATCTGTCGTTCTGCCCTGAACAAGGCAGTTAACCCACCGTTGCTAGGCTGTCATTGAAAATAAGAATGCGTTCTTAACTGACTTGCCAAGTTAAATAAAGATTAAATAAAAGGTGTAAAAATTAATAATAATGTAATTCAACAAAAATCGGCCAAATCCGTGTACAAAAATCCCGATTTCCGATTGCTATGAAAACTTTAAATCGGCCCTAATTAATCGGCCATTCTGATTAATCGGTCGACCTCTATTCTACACCACTTATTTTGTGGTCCCAAAAAGAGATGGAGGGTGTTGACCGATTCTGGACCTCTGCAACCTCAATGGGTACTTGAAGCTACTGAGATTCCACATGAGGTGCCCAGCCCGCGTGTTGCAGGCAGTGTCCAGGGACCAGTGGTTTGTGACGCTGGACCTGATGGATGCGTACTTCTGTGTTCCTGTTTATCCCAGCTCATTGGCAGTACCTCCGCTTCGCTTTCGAAGGGAGGGCTTACGAATTCATGGTTCTCCCCTTTGGCCTCTCCTTGGCACCCCACACTTTCACAACTTCTCACGTACCGAAAATTGTTGATCCTCAATTACCTGGACGATTGACTGATTGTGCCCCGACCAGGACCCAGGTCCTGTCAGACACAGACGTGCTCCTGACTAGAAGTCGACCGATTAATTAGGGCCGATTTCAAGTTTTCATAGCAATCGGAAATCTGTATTTTTGGGCGTCGATTTGCAGATGTATTTTATTTTTATACCTTTATTTAACTCGGCAAGTCAGTTAAGAACACATTCTTATTTTCAATGACTAGGAACAGTTGGTTAACTGCCTTGTTCAGGGGCAGAACGACAGATTTTCACCTTGTCAGCTTGGGGGATCCCAATCTTGCAACCTTACAGTTAACTAGTCCAACGCAATAACGACCCGCCCATCTCTCGTTGTACTCCACAAGGAGACTGCCTGTTACGCGAAAGCAGTAATAATATATAATAATAATAATAATAATATAATATAATATATGCCATTTAGCAGACGCTTTTATCCAAAGCGACTTACAGTCATGTGTGCATACATTCTACGTATGGGTGGTCCCAGGGATTGAACCCACTACCCTGGCGTTACAAGCGCCATGCTCTACCAACTGAGCTACAAAAGTACAGTAAGCCAAGGTAAGTTGCTAGCTAGCATTAAACTTATCTTATAAAAAAACAATCAATCATAATCACTAGTTAACAACTACACATGGTTGATGATATTACTAGATATTATCTAGCGTGTCCTGCATTGCATATAATCTGACTGAGCATACAAGCATACAAGTATCTGACTGAGCAGTGGTAGGCAGAAGCAGGCGAGAAAACATTCATTCAAACAGCACTTTCGTGCGTTTTGCCAGCAGCTCCTCGTTGTGTGTCAAGCATTGCACTGTTTATGACTTCAAGCATATCAACTCCCGAGGTGAGGCTGGTGTAACCGAAGTGAAATGGCTAGCTAGTTAGCGTGCGCTAATAGCGTTTCAAACGTCACTCGCTCTGAGCCTTCTAGTAGTTGTTCCCCTTGCGCTGCATGGGTAACGCTGATTCGATGTTTTGCATTATTTAAACCAAATTGAACATGTGTCATTATTTACTTGAAGCTAAATTTGTTTTATTGATGTATTATATTAAGTTAAAATAAGTGTTCATTCAGTATTGTTGTAATTGTCATTATTACAAATAAAAATACAATTTTAATCGTCCAATTAATCGGGATCGGCATCGGCTTTTTTGGTCCTCCAATAATCGGTACCGGCATTGAAAAATCATAATCGGTGGGCTGGGCATTACTGTAAACAACGAGTCGCCTGACGCCCATCCAGAGGATGGCCTTCATTGGCATGGAACTGGACTCAGTCCTCATGAGAGCACGCTTGCCCACCAGAGGGGTTCAGGCGATCTTAACTTGCCTCGATTACTTTCGGCAGGGGCGGGTGGTATCCGCCCTAACCTGCCAACGCCTGTTGGGCTTGCTGACGGCGGTCTTGTTGTTGATTCCCCTGGGCCTGCTCCATCTCCGGCCTCTTCAACGGTGGTTCAACTCCCACCGGCTGCGCCCAAAGTGTCACCATCACCGCCAGCTGCGGGTGACCGCACAGTGCCTCAGGGTACTGTTGAGGTGGCGCAGTCACTCCTTTCTCTCAGATGGGGTGGAGATGCTAAGGATGTGCCGCCGGGAGCTGGTCAGCACAGACGCCTCCCAGATTGGCTGGGGTGTGTGACCAAGGGCAGGTCGGCCAGCGGCTGTTGGCTGCCCCTTGGAGCGGCAGGCACATCAATACACTACAGCTCCGAGCTGTACTGCTGGACCAGCAGTCTTTCCTTCCACATCTGAAGGGAAGACATTTCCTATTGAGAATGGACAACACCACAGTGGTGGCTTCCATCAACCATCAGGGTGGACTGAGGTCCCACCACCTCCATGTTATGACACGGCATCTCCTTCTCTGGGCTCAGGGACGTCTAGTGTATCTACACGTAGCACACGTACCTGGCATCCTAAATGTGTCAGTGGATATGCTCTCGAAGGAGGGCCCGCCACCTTGGGACTGGAGCCTACATCCCCAGGTGGTGCAGCACCTGTGGGACAAGTTCGGGAGGGTGCAGATGGACCTGTTTGCCTCTCTGGACAATGCACACTGAGGTACTGTTGTACTCCGTGTCAGAGCCACCAGGGCCTCTGGGCTTGAATGCTCTGGCTCATGATTGGCCAGGGCTGGAGCTTATGTATTCCCCCCTTTTCCCCTGATCCAGGCTGTGCTGGACAGGACCAGGATGGCAGAGCATTGTCTGCTTCTGGTGGCCCCATACTGGACCAGACAACCCTGGTTCAGCCTTCTCCTGTCCCTGTTGTCTGGGACACCTTGGCAACCTACTGGATCATGGACACGATTACGACAACATAACGCCTGGCTGGCAGGCCAGTGCTGGGATCTGTGGTGGCACATTCAACACGGGGTGTGGCTGCGTCCTGGGCTCTACTGAGAGGAGTGCCCCTCGCTGATATCTGTGTTGCGCCCAGCTGGGCTTCCTCTTGCACCTTTGCTAGGTACTATCGGGTAAATGTGGCAACACCCTCTGCGGTTGGTTTAGCGGTCCTGAGCGTCGCCTCCCCATTCGGGGACTGTGCCGGAACCCCCCTCCACATTGATGGCCCCTGTGTTTCGGTCCCGCGCTGGGACTTTGCCGCTGGCTGGCCAGGTCCCTCTAGCACCGACTAATCTGTTACGGGTATACCAGTATATTGTAGTGATCCAATATAGTGAAACATAACGAAGGTTACGTATGTAACCACAGTTATTATGTGAGCTACATGGATCACTCAAATCCTCTACGGTGCTAGATGCGCCTCAAAAATGATGTAGAGAACGTGTGAAGAGCGTCTGCTAAATGACTTAAATGTAATGTAATGTGTGTAGCGGCCATGGGGACTATATATAGGGGCAGACCCCAGCCGTGACACAGGTGTACACAGGAGTAAATATGTAAATCCTCACCTCGGATGTATCCCTCCACGGCGGAGTGATACCAATATATTGGAGTGATCCATATAGTTCACATAACCGTGGTTACATAAGTAACCTTCGTTCAGCTGGATGCAAAGTTTGGAACTTTCAGCTAGATATATCCGATGTAAAAACAAACATGCATGGCTGACTTGTAGAATACGGAATAACGTCAGCTCTATTTGTGATATTTCTATCTACGTTTGTACACTGAACATGGTCATGGATGCAAAAAGGGGGACAAAAATCTCAAAACAAATCGCGGTGACGTAAACGGGGCCCGTGACGTCACCACTGGTCTCAGCATCATTCCTCTCTCTCCTCGGTACCCAAACCGAATCCCAGTCTCGAGATCAAATAAACAACATTTATAAAACACAATAACAAACAAATCACTGTGCGACTGCAGGTTGACAAAATAACATGATTTATGTAGGTCAAAAAACACCATTCTCCATCGTTGCCAGTGCGATGCTAAATGTATACTAAAATAAAACTCGTATTTTTAAAAGTGCATCAACCCCGACCTGACATTAAGCCGAATAATAAAACATTTAAATTGACGGTCATTCTGAGCGGGGGGCTATGAAGGGCAGAGACAGAGGCCGAATCGCAGAACCCGTAGCCTCGGCGCTTTGTCAGCTGAGCTGCCTCTGCTGCACCCATTTTAACCCAGCAGAGAGCTAAATATAGAAGGCGCCTTCACTCAGTCATAGGCTACTGCATGTCAACCTATATGTACAGTGTATTGCTGTAGGACCCTGCTTCAAACACTTGTCATACGTTCAAAAAACCACGCACTGGTTTGATAATCACCTCCTGTGTTCGAGGCTTTGTGACCTGTCAATCTCGATGTTTGGTTTAAAGACTTCTCTCTCATTCATTCCCGCCATCAACGAATGAATGATTACAAACAAGCTCTTTGCTTTGTTCTCATTAAAGAAAGCGCTGCAGAAACGCTAAAAACGCACAAAGCAAAGCAAATACCGATTACGTTGGTTCTATTACCTTTGTGTACAGCTCTGACGCTGCCATACTGGTGGAGTTGTCGTGTCCTTTTTCCATGAATCTCAGCAGCTAGATTTGAACATCAGTAGTTCGCCGCTCCGTTTTTTCCTCGCAGTTAATAAAAGTCCCTCCAGGTTTTTAGGTTACTCTCTTTTTAGTGTACAACACCTAGCGCCATCATACCTAGAAAACCTCAATATTTTGTCATCTCTCGGAGCATTGTGGGAATTGATGATGGATAAAATGATTCAGTAAAACGCGGTTGTTGCCATGGGCTCGAAAACATGGCTAAACAGCGCTCCGCTGTGGCCAAGAGGCGACATCGCTTTAGTTCTGCTGGTTAGAAGCCTGCTTGTCAGATAGTCAGATTCCTTTGCAAAACGTTTAGCCTGTTTACTATATGAGCCAAACGGGAAGCAAACAGAACGAAACGGGGAGGAACCTACCTGAATTTGTTCAACAGAAACTCATGTTCGATGCCAAACGTTTTCCGTTTGGATTACAACAGACTATTTTGTTTTCAACAGAATCCGACTAATGAATACAGCCCTGGTTGCCATGTGCCAAAGACCTGATAATTTAACCCTATTCGTCCCAAATGGGACATAAAACTGCAACAATCTTCTTCCACTAGGGTCTGTCGGTCTTCGGCCAGAGCTTGTGTGTTTTAAGTGGATGATAAATCCAGATTATTTATATACATTTTGATCAAGATTTATCTTGGTGCTTCAGCTCTGCTGGTGTTATCCCTCATCTAATACTAACTGGCCTCTACATTTTCATACAGAATTCCTTTGTATTACAATCCTTCATAGATGATTGTATGATCTGTCAATGCATGGAGTCAGTCATCAAACACCCAACAGCTATTTGTGCAAAACTATTTTATTTACAAAACAAAATGGCACAAAGTGACAGGGGGGGTTGTGGATGGGGGCAGTCATATACACACCTTAACTATTCAGTCCTTCAGCTTCAGACCCTTGATGACCACACCCCCACTAGTGGATTGGCTGTGCATATATACAGTAGAGCACTATATAGGGAATAGGGTGTGACTGAGATCTGTAAAGATATGTTGGCCAAAGGGGGTAGGTGTATATGAGGGAGTGTGTGTGTGAGAGAAAGAAGGAGAGTGGGAGTGAGTTTGTGTATGTGAGAGAGTTGGGGTGTAGAGGAGTGTGTCTGTGTGTGAGAGATGAATGAGTGTGTGTGAGGCCAAAACATTTGGAGCTAAATGAAGATGTCTTCAGCACCCCGGTCACATCATCCAGCTGTTACATCTACATTCACCACTGGAGGCTGCTGAGGGGAGGACAGCTCATAATGGATGGAACAGAGTAAAGGGAATGGCATCAGACACATGAAAACCATGTGTTGGATTCCACTCCAGCCATTACCACGAGCACATCCTCCCAATTAAAGGGGCCACCAAATACCTGTGACATTCACCCCTCCCTCCGGTCTGAAACCAGAGGTTACAAATAGGGTCAAGAGTTTTTCCTGGTCGGGAGGTTTTATGGGGCCATACATGTTGGTGCTTTTCCATTGAGACTTACTCACACTAATGGGTCATCAGTGTTTTAATGTCATCTCTAGTGTTATCAGGAGGTTGATGTTAAAGACTTGGGGCAGGCAGAATCAACAATCTCCACATCATTGAAGACAGTAGCTTTGTGAGAAGATGTTAAAGTTCATAGTTAGCCATGGGCTGGGCTTGGCTCCAAGTCAGAACAGGTCCACTGGAGCCATGGCCCAGTGAGACACGGGTGCCGACCCGGGTAGACAGAAACAGAAAAGTCTCAGTATTTTGGTAAAACACTGGGGTAAATCCTCATTGGAAACTCACCAATAGTGCACTACTTTTGACTAGAGCCCTATGTGGCAGTGGGTGTAATGTAGTGCATGACACAGAAAGAAGGGTATGATTGGAGATTCCCTATAAAATGCACTACTTCTCACCACCAGAGCCCTTGGACCCTGTTTAAAAGTGGTGCACTATGTAATGAATAGGTTGCCATTTGTGACAAAAAGGTAGCCTTTAAAACAGAACAGCAGCAGTGAGAGGTTCTGGTCAGTCATTATCAAGGTAATATTCAATCACTCAAGCACATTAGAGCATCATTTAGATGACGACATAACACCAATGTGTTTGGTAAATCATAATATTCTACGTTAAAACATTCTAAAAGGCTGCTTTCAGCCTCACTCCTCTCCAACACAACTAGCAATATTTACACAATCAGCTAACAGGACTGGAGACGACATTCAATCCTCTAGACCAGAGACAGTCTGTCTGTCCCAAATGGATCACTATGCCCTATGTAGTTTAACCGTTTTGGGCCAGATGCTCAAAGGGCAGCCACATAGGGCACTGGTTGATAGTAGTGTACTGCATAGGGAATAGTGTGCCATTTCAGACTCTCTGTGGCTCCAGTCTGGGCCCCCCTCCCTCCTATGTTACACTCTCCAGGTGTGCATCCAAAATGGCACCCTATTCCTTAAATACACAAGTGCACAAAACATTATGAACACCTGCTCTTTCCATGATAGACTGATCAGGTATGATTCCTTATCGATGTCACTTGTTAAATCCAATTCAAATCAATGTAGATGAATGATTAGAGACCGGTTAAAGAAGGATTGTGGAGCCTTGAGACAGATTGTGTATGTGTGCCATTCAGAGGGTGACAGATTTAGGTGCCTTTGATCAGGATATGGTAGTAGGTGCCAGTTTGTTCAGGATATGGTAGTAGGTGCCAGTTTGAGTGCGTCAACAATATGGTAGTAGGTGCCAGCAACACTGCTGGATTTGTCACGTTCAACAGTTTCCTGTGTGTCTCAATAATGGTTCACCACCCAAAAGACATCCAGCCAACTTGACAACTGTGAAAAGCATTGGAGTCAACATGAGCCAGCATCCCTGTGGAACGCTTTCGACACCTTGTAGAGTCCATGCCCCAACGAATTGAGGCTGTTCTGAGGGCAAAGGGGGGTGCAACTCAATATTAGGAATGGTGTTCCTAATGTTTTGTACACTGTACTTTTGACCAGGGCCCACAGGGCTATATAGGGTGTCATCTGGGACACAGAGTTGTGGTCATCTTTAAAGTCTCCTCCTGTAGTAGAGTCATCCCAGCCTCCTTCTCTCTCCCTTCTACACATCCTCATCCTTGCTTTCAGTGTATTTTTACATAAGAATAGAAAATAAACAAGAACAGAGGGGAGGAAGAGCAGGAAGAAGAGGGAGCCATAACAAAGTGGAAGGTGAGGGGAAGCAGAGAGGACTGGGTGAAGAGGATGAGGGACAGAACCAGGGACAGGCAGTTAGAGGTGTGTGCCAGTTTGCTGGCCACCAGGGAAGGGTCTCTCTGGGGCTGGGGCAGAAGTAGATGGGGGAGAGGTAGTGAGACAGGAATAGGTGTAGCAGGGTGATTGTTAGGAGTATTGACAGGGTTAGAGACAGGACAGTGTGTGCATCAGCCAGCCAGTTTGCTGGCCACCAGGGAAGGTTTCCTCTGAGGCAGGTCCTGAGGTGTGGGGATATGGTCTCCTGTGATCTCTCCTCCACCGCTCTTCTCTGACGTAGCTGCAGGAAGCTGCTTGTTCTTCACCTTGGCCTTGGCCATGTTGTAGTCCCCAGAGTCAAAATACTTTTGCTGCAGAGAGAGAATGTTCAACTTAAAACAAGCTGTAACTTTTTTTTAAATACATAGTCTAATTGATGCTGAGAGAGAGAGAACACAACTGTGGGCTTGTGGGCATAGGTTAGGAGAGAAGGTAGGGCAGTAGGTAGGGCTGTGGACTCACCCCCTTGGTCAGGCGTTTGCGTAGCAGGTCGGAGCCTCCAGGTTTGTGCCCCAGGTTTGGGTAGCGAGCCTTCAACTTGGCCTCCTCAACCTTCTCTGGACTGGTCACCTTGTCGTCCATCTCCTGAAACACAAACAACAATTGAAAGCTTTTTCTGTGTCGCAGCTGGCTAAAGGCATTGTCAAGCGGGCGGTCACGTGTTTGCGAGGCATTGTGCCCAGGGTTTGAGCCGTTGTACGGACAGTGTACCCAAAGCTATGCTAAGCAAACACACTGTCGTCTGTCACATCAGCTCCTGAAAACACCTGCACAACACATACGCCACCCACATGGACAACACATGCAGAGGGAGCAGGGCTGTTACTACTGGTAGGGAAGTCAAGCTTTCAGCCTACTGCACAGACCCTATGGATGCTCTCGTCTAGAGCGCCTTGTTAAATTGTGCTAAAAACTGCAACTCTGCTGGGTTTTCACGCTCAACTGTTTGCCCATGTGTATTAAGAATGGTCCACCACACAAAGGACATCCAGCCAACTTGACAACTGTGGGAAGCATTGGAGTCAACATGGGCCACCATCCCTGTGGAATGCTTTCCACACCTTGTAGAGTCCATGCCCCAACAAATTGAGGCTGTTCTGAGGGCAAAAGGGGTGCGACTCAATTTTTGTAAGGTGTTCCTAATGTTCTCACAGATATTGTCACAGAGATGTCAGGTTGTCATCTAATCGACAAACTCTGCAAAAAAAAGAAACGTCCCTTTTTCAGGACCCTGTCTTTCAAAGATATTTGGAATTTTATGAATTAACTTCACAGATCTTCATTGTAAAGGGTTTAAACACCGTTTCCCATGCTTGTTCTACAAACCATAAACAATTAATGAACATGGAGCTGTGGAACAGTCATTAAGACACTAACAACTTACAGAAGGTAGGCAATTGAGGTCACAGTTATGAAAACTTAGGACACTAAAAAAAGAGGCCTTTCTACAGACTCTGAAAAACACCAAAAGAAAGATGCCCAGGGTCCCTGCTCATCTGCGTGAATGTACCTAAGGCATGCTGCAAGGAGTGGCCAGGGCAATAAATTGCAATGTCCATACTCGGAGACGCCTAAGACAGCACTACAGGGAGACAGGACGGACAGCTGATCGTCCTCACAGTGGCAGACCACGTGTAACAACACCTGCACAGGATCGGTACAGCCGATCACCACACCTGCGGGACAGGTACAGGATGGCAACAACAACTGCCTGAGTTACACCAGGAATGCACAAACCCTCCATCAGAGCTCAGGCTGTCCACAATACGCTGAGAGATGCTGGACTTGTAGGCCTGTAGTATGGCAGGTCCTCACCGGCAACAACGTCGCCTATGGGCACAAACCCACTGTCGCTGGACCAGACAGGACTGGCAAAAAGTGCTCTTCACTGATGAGTTGCGGTTTCGTCTCACCAGGAGCGATGGTCAGATTTGGGTTTATCATCGAAGGACTGAGCATTACACTGAGGCCTGTACTCTGGCGAGGGATCGATGTGGAGGTGGAGGGTCCGTCATGGTCTGGGGCGGTGTGTCACAGAATCATCGGACTGAGCTTGTTGTCATTGCAGGCAATCTCAACACTGTGCGTTACAGGGAAGACATCCTCCTCCCTCATGTGGTACCCTTCCTGCAGGCTCATCCTGACATGACCCTCCAGCATGACAATGCCACCAGCCATACTGCTCGTTCTGTGCGTGGTTTCCTTCAAGACATGAATATCAGTGTTCTGCCATGGCCAGCGAAGAGCCTGGATCTCAATCCTATTGGGCAAGTCTGGGACCTGTTGGATCAGAGGGTGAGGGCCATCCCCCCCAGAAATGTCCAGGAACTTGCAGGTACCTTGGTGGAAGAGTGGGGTTACATCACACAGCAAGAACTGGCAAATCTGGTGCAGTCCATGAGGAGGAGATGCACTGCAGTACTTAATGCAGCTACTGACTGTTAATTTTGCCCCCCCTTTGTTCAGGGACACATTATTCCATTTTTGTTAGTCACATGCCTGTGGAACTTGTTCAGTTTATGTATCAGTTGTTGAATCTTGTTATGTTCATACAAATATTTACACATGTTAAGATTGCTGAAAATAAACGCAGTTGACAGTGAGAGGACATTTCTTTTTTTGCTGAGTTTAGCTAGTTAGCTACCTAGCTAAGGACAAAACAAACACTGGCCTTCAGTACAGCGAGGGGCGAGTCACTGTTGACAGACAGCCTTCTTTAGAGTAGACAACAGTAGTCAAGCCACTGAAAGCAACATAACTTCGCTAACGTTAGATGGCTTTGATGGTGGTAGGCAGTAAGTTATAGCACTTGTTGGTTAATGTGGTCAAAACTATAGCTGGCTAATGTGCCAATGATGTTTGTTAGCAAGCTGCTAAAATAGACACAAACCGACATATTTAACGTTAACTCGTTAGGTCAATATCCAACAAGCAAGTCAATTAAGTAAGGTTGGTTATTACTTTAGGAAAAACAATAATTGGGGTATTTGTTCTGCTTGTACATAACAAATAATCATGACTTGATTAGTTAACGTTAGCATTGTGGGCAGCTAACGTTAACTGTCGAAGCTAGCTACCGCGTTAGCTAGATGAAATCCGACCTTAGTTAACGTTAGATTAATATCGAAAAGCCCTGCTAGCTACGACTGCAAATAGTTATGGAAAACAGCTTGATTAGATATCAACTGGCATTTATTAAGCAAACTGATATTGTTGTTGATAATCACGGTTGCTAGTTAGAAAGGATTAACGCTAACGACGTTACAGTAGCTAACGTTAGCTAAAAACCTGCCATATCATATGATAGTGTGCATTGCAGCGCAGCTTGACTGTCGTTGGTTAGCAAGTGGTTGTGTTTAAGGCAAATAAACGTACATTCTGGTCATTAACCACCGTCTCCTCCGTCGTCTTTGTCCCCTCAATTTCCTCCGACATTTCAGTGTAACCTCGATCCCTGGCAAAGTCGAAAAGTAAACACAATCTGAACTAAATCTTTGCCCTGGCTTCCTCTCCCCATACGAATCCGTCCGACCGTTAACTATCAGCCCGCACAAATATGTCTGCCCGATCTGACGTCATTCTTTAGCAGAGGCGCGCTCATCCATCTTCCTCTAAAAACTGTCGCTTGATATTTGAGCAAGACAAAAGTAGAGCCTTTTGTTGAGCATCAACTTTACTCGACTTAATTCATGCAACCGACATTCACTACAAAAAAAATGTGACATCAAATTTGAAGTGGTGTTTCCCAGTATGTTGCATGATGGTAAATGTCGTTTTTTTTGCTGTAATGATAATGGACTGCATCAGAAGGCTTTGGTCATCAAGTCCAATGTCATGAAATAAGATAAATTATACACATTCTTCCTTTGATGGACCATGATCCATAGGTTATATTGAAGGCCAGTGATTGTGGGGGAACTGCCACAGCTGAACCAGTGACTCTGTGGTTATGGAGCGTGGCCACCACCTGTGCCATGACCTCTTGGCAGTTGAAGTCTGCAGCAGTAGGCCTACACTAAGAAAGAAGGGTCAGGTTAAATGACTTAAATGTAAATTTAAATGTAAATGTAGGTTACATATATTAGTGATTTGCAGACAGAACAAAAGTGTTATTTAATTGACAAGGATTTGAATGTGGCTCCTCAGTGTGTATTCTTTGTCTTCTCCACAGGCCACTTGATCCTGTACATCTGACCCCAGGACCAACCTGCTATGACCAATGAGGACTTAAACAGTCATTTTATACCACTGTAGAAATACTGACTCATTTTCATCATCTTTATCATATGTATAAGGACATGATATGTTTTACATCAGTCGACATAACATGGACCTCAGTTGTCCAAAATAAAAGACACACAGACACAATGCAGCTTTCAAGATTGCTTTAAGATATAGATATATTTTCAGATCTGAGTTCATGTCAAAAATACACATTATGATTTACAGAGTTTTGCACTAGATCATAATGCTGAGGATGATAGATGTCACATAAGCAGTAACTGAAATATTCATTTAAATATTAAATAACTGACGGTAAACAAAGAAAATTATGTAAACACTAAAGCTACATGTTACTCTCTATTGCAACACTTTAAAGATTTGTTTTTGTAACAGTACAAAAAAAACAGAATATTACTCCTTTTGATTTCCAGTCGTGGAAATACACAGTGCGCTTTTTCAACGTTGTCTTGTAATTTTCTCAGTCTCTTGATTGCTTGTTCTGGTCAGTCAGTGGTCCATGTTCACTAACGTGTTTTTGATGTGTGTTTTAGCATGTCTTTAATACATTTTCTACATGTATAAAGACGTGTTTTTGAGCATCACATAAAACAGCAGGGTTCTGTAGGGCCAGGAGTTGTTCATGGTCAGCAAAATCTCCAGGCATTAGGTATCTGGGACAGAGCCTGTCTGGACTGTTCCACACGAGAACGCTCTGAGCCCAGCTCTCTGACAGCTCTGTGGGTGTGCGTGTATGCGTCAGTGTAGTTAGAGGAGTGTGTGCGTCAGTGCAGATAGAGGAGTGTGTGTGTCAGTGCAGATAGAGGAGTGTGTGTGTGTGTGTATGTGTGTCAGCAGCGCGGAGAGAAGGCTGGGTCAGCTGGGGACTCTGTGTAGGACTTGAGTTCGTAGGCCGCTCCACTGTCTACCTCCATAGACTTCCTACTGAACAGCAGTCTGATATCCCTGTGGAGGTACACTTTACCTGACCTGGAGGTCTGGAACCTGGATTGGGTGGGTGTGAAGAAAGAGCTAGATTAGTGCCAGTACAAAATGTTTTCCTGTTCAGATTGGTCTACTGTCCAGTCTTGACTAACAGGTCATTTATTTGACTGACAGGGGAGATGTGATTGACAGGTCAGCTGAGCCAGGCGTCTTTCTTACCTCAGGTGAATGAGGTAGCGCAGGATGCGTTCCTGGCCGAGGGCTTTCCTGCTGCTGCCGGGTGTGTGTGTGTTGTCTGGGATGCCGTGTTTGTGTGAGTGTGTGCTGTCCCGTCGAACGGGGACAGAAAAGGTCCTCTGACGGAGGAAGGTCTGGTGGCCGGCAGGCATGGATCTCAGGTCATACACCACCACAAACATCTTCACCACCGTCTTATTGGGGTTAAATAAGGTCTGGGAGAGAAGGGGGAGAGAGGGAGAGAGACAGAGACAGGAGACAGGAGAGACACAGAGAGAGAGACACAGAGGAGAGAGAACAGAGAGAGGAGACAGCAGAGAGAGAGAGAAAGTGGGCGAGAGAGAGGGCAGGAGAGAGAGAGAGGGGGCAGGAGAGAAAGAGAAAGTGGGCGGGAGAGAGAAAGAGAGAGGGCAGGAGAGAGATAGAGAAAGTGGGCGGGAGAGAGAAAGTGGGCGGGAGAGAGAGAGAGGGCAGGAGAGAGAGAGAAAGTGGACGGGAGAGAGGAAAAGAGAAGGGGTTAACACACTACAGTAGTGTATTTCTGTCCCCACTTAAGGTCTCCCTCTCAGCAACAGTGACACACATGCACACACATTTAAACAAAAGTCTTCAATGTGTATAATCCACAGATTGAAAATCTGTCCTCACCACTTGAATGGTTCCTGATGGAGGGACGCGGTAGCCCCGTTTACCCAGAGTCTCCAGGTTGATGACTCCCTGTAACAAAACAACACACACACTATTAATATTGATCTGCACAGTGAGCAGTAAGTGTGTGCCGCGCTGCATGAGGTGGTCACACCAGATACTGACTGCTTTTTCAGTCATGTGAAAACCATAGTGTAGGGCCTAATTTATTTATTTCATTTTTTTTTTTGTACCTTTATTTAACTAGGCAAGTCAGTTAAGAACAAATTTTATTTTCAATGACGGCCTAGGAACAGTGGGTTAACTGCCTGTTCAGGGGCAGAACGACAGATTTGTACCTTGTCAGCTCGGGGTTTGAACTTGCAACTAGGCTAACCTGCCGCCCCAATTGACTTATTACCTTATATGAACTGTAGCTCAGTATAATCTTTGAAATTGTTGCATTTATATTTTTGTTCAGTGCATATAAAGTGTGTGGGGGATATATATAATATGTCTGTGTATGTACTGTATGTGTGTCTCACCATGTATGGCGAGGTGCGTTGTCGTCAGAGATGCTGTAGAAGGAAACGTCGACGGGGAAGGTCATGTGACTGGGGCAGAAGGTTCCGGAAGCACCCACCTCGGCCATGAAACCCTCCACCGACCCCAACGGCTCAGGCGGTAGTTCAACACACACTCCTGTAACACACACACATGCTTTAGGTACAATGCATGTACACTTACGTGAGTGAGTGAGTGAGTGAGTGAGTGAGTGAGTGAGTGAGTGAGTGAGTGAGTGAGTGAGTGAGTGAGTGTGAGGTACCTCAAAGTTGCCCAGTAGACTGAGGCTGGCAGGTGGAGCACTGGCACTGAACAGCGGCTGAGGTTCTTCTGACTCCTCCACTCTCTTCACACACACTCTTCACAACAGAACACACAGTAGAGGGTTAAAAACGGGTTCACACACACATTGGTCGATTGATTCATTTGTTGAATCATGAGAATTAGAGATGGCTTACAGACCCTGCAACCCTCAGATGATTTGGACATGCACAAAATATGCTAATATCAGCCCCATGACTTGAATGGGATTTGTGCCACAAATGCTAAAATATTCCTATTTGGAAACAGTGCCCTGGGAAGCTAAACCCAAGCATGAATTGCTGTCATGCAGTCTAAATCTGAATTTATGATTCAACATGACTAATACTGTATATTCAAACACTATCAAACCTTAATCAGCTATGTATGTAGAAGCATCATCCCGGTCAAACGGACCTCTAATCCCTAATCCACACAGTAACCCAGCGGCCAGATCAGAGCAGAGCAGGGCCTCTGACTGTAGAGCTGTGTACAGCTGCCATTTTGAGTTGAGCCTCAGTGTCAGGCCAGTAGCAACAGTATTAGCAATACAGCCGCCAGAACAGCAGGTGGCAGTGTGAGAGGACAAGGCTACAGTACAGTACAGTACAGGCCTGGACTGACTGAACACTGATGTCTAGTAAGAACATAATCTCACCTACCAGTTGGCTTGTTCTCTATTGAACCTCTAAGTGGTAGCAATTGAGTTTGAGGACAAGGTTATTAAGGACCTAAATCTGACCATGGATCTATGGTGTGTACATGAGGAGTCTAAATCAAATCAGACTTTATTGGTCACATACACATGGTTAGCAGATGTTAATGTGAGTGTAGTGAAATGCTTGTGCTTCTAGTTCCGACAGTGCAGTAATATCTAATAAGTAATCTAACAAATTCACAACGACTACCTTATACACACAAATGTAAAGGGATGGAATAAGAATATGTACATATGGATGAGTGATGGCCGTGTGGCATAGGCAAGATGCAGTAGATGTTATAGAGTACAAGGTATACATATAAGATGAGTAATGTAGGATATGTAAACATTATTAAAATGGCATTATTTAAAGTGACTAATGATACTTTTATTAAATCCATTTATTAAAGTGGCCAGAGATTTGAGTCTGTATGTTGACAGCAGCCACTCTGTGTTAGTGATGGCTGTTTAACAGTCTGATGGCCTTGAGATCGAAGCTGTTTTTCAGTCTCTCGGTCCCAACTTTGATGCACCTGTACTGACATCGCCTTGTGGATGATAGCAGGGTGTACAGGCCATGGCTCGGGTGGTTTATATCCTTGATGATCTTTTTGGCCTTCCTGTGACATCGGGTGGTGTAGGTTTCCTGGAGGGAAGGTAGTTTGCTCTCGGTGATGCGTTGTGCAGACCGCACTACGCTCTGCAGTTGCCATACCAGGCGGTGATACAGCCCGACAGGATGCTCTTGATTGTGCATCTGTAAAAGTTTGTGAATGTTTTAGGCGACAAGCTGTTGCGCCTTCTTCACCACGCTGTCTTGTGTGGGTGGACCATTTCAGTTTGTCTGTGACGTGTACGCTGAGGATCTTGAAACTTTCCACCTTCTCCACTACTGTCCCTCAGATGTGGATGGTGTTCTGCCTCTGCTGTTTCCTGAAGTCCACAATCATCTCCTTTGTTTTGTTGACGTTGAGTGAGAGGTTATTTTCCTTACACCACACTCTGAGGGCCCTCACCTCCTCCCTGTAGGCCGTCTCGTCATTGTTGGCAATAAAGCCTACCACTGTAGTGTCGTCTGCAAACTTGATGATTGAGTTGGAGCGTGCATGGCCACGCAGTCATGGGTGAACAGGAGAGGGCTGAGAATGCACCCTCGTGGAGCCCCAGTGTTGAGGATCAGCAGGGTGGAGATGTTGTTTCCTACCCTCACCACCTGGGGGCGGCCCGTCAGAAAGTCCAGGACCCAGGTGCACAGGGGCGGGGTCGAGACCCAAGGTCTCGAGCTTAAAGACGAGTTCGGAGGGTACTATGGTGTTGAATGCTGAGCTGTAGTCAATGAACAGCATTCTTACATAGGTATTCCTCTTGTCCAGATAGGCTAGGGCAGTGTGATGGCGATTGCGTCGTCAGTGGACCTATTGGGGAGGTAAGCAAATTGGACTGGATCTAGGGTATCAGTTAGAGTGGACGTGATATGATTCTTGACTAGTCTCTCAAAGCACTTCATGATGACAGAAGTGAGTGCTATGGGGCGGTAGTCATTTAGCTCAGTTACCTTAGCTTTCTTGGGAACAGAAACACTGGTGGCCCTCTTGAAGCATGTGGGGACAGCAGACTGGGATAGGGATTGATTGAATATGTCCGTAAACACACCAGCCAGCTGGTCTGCGCATGCTCGGTGGATGTGGCTAGGGATGCCGTCTGGGCCTGCAGCCTTGCGAGGGTTAACACGTTTACATGTTTTACTCACGCTGGCCTGTTTTACTCACTGTATTGTCCTCAAAGCGAGAAAAGAAGTTGTTTAATTTGTCTGGGCACAAGACGTCGTTGTCCGCGACGGGGCTGGTTTTCTTTTTGTAATCCGTGATTGACTGTAGACCCTGCCACATACCTCTTGTGTCTGAGCCGTTTAATTGCTATACTGACGCTTTGTTTGTTTGTTTGATTGCCTTGCGGAGGGAATAGCTACACTGTTTGTATTGTGATGTTTCCAGTCGCTTTGCCATGAATAAAAGCGGTGGTTCGCGCTTTTTAGTTTTGTGCGAATGCTGCTATCAATCCACAGTTTCTGGTTAGGGAAGGTTTTAATAGTCACAGTGGGTACAACATCACTGATGCACTTGCTAATAAATTCACTCACCGAGTCAGCGTATACGTACGTCAACGTTGTTGTTTGGGGCTACCCGGAACATATCCCAGTCTAAATGTGTGTATGATGTGTGAGTTAGAGATCAGTACCTCTTCCCTGCGGTCCAGGGCAGTCCTTTACAGCTGGTCAGAGAAGAGTCCAGGTCAAAGTAACCAGTCTGAGTTCTCCTCTGAGGAACCTGAGAGAGACAACACACACATTTAATAATACAACACACACAACTGTACACAAAACTTTATTGGCAACATATCCATCAAAAAAAACATTTTAAACACTATAGCATGACAGCACACACAAGTATTTAATAATAATAATAACAAAAACAAGCACCACATGAAACACACACACAACTTTAAAATGATTCCATTGTTATGAACAACCAAGTCAGCATCAACAGGAGTTTAGTCAGAGTATTCATACTATTGAGGAGAAGATGAGTCATGTGGCTCCACACTCTCTCTCTGTATGTGTGTGTGTGTGTCTTACAGGGCTGGAGAGCAGGGGCAGGCCGGTACAGGGGTGGAAGGCCTTGGTGAGGGTGGAGTCCAGAGAGTGACGGTTGTGTTTCCTCCGACTGTTACACGGTCTCAGGGGCGAGGGAGAACGCTACGGGGAAGAAAAAAAAACACACACTGGCTTTCATACAGCAATTCTCAACAAACATTTTAGACAAATGCCAAATACACTATGTCAAAGATCCTTTCTCAAAATCTCTTTGTACTGTTAATCAACATTTTCCAAAAGTGGTAATATCCTCTTTCACATAGGCAGGTTTTTAAATTGAAGTTTCTTTGTGTTGGACAAAATAAGCCACACGGATGACATTCAACATGTACTGCCGTGTGAGGTATTTTCTAATCAGGTGTGCTTGTCTATAGGGACACTCACCAGGACAGTGTTGGGCTCTGTGCCAAGGGGTGTGGTAGCAGGACCAGGGGGGCTGGGGGACTTGGAACCTGGGGGGGGCTGGTTCTCATCCTGGAGACTAGAGGTCTGGGTTCGAGGGCTGCCCTGAGTCCGTGAGGTCGGAGTTCGAGAGACTGTCTGGGTCTGGTTGTGAGTCAGAGGTTTCATGTGGTTCTGGATGAGAGCAGTGGTCTGGGTGTGGGTGAGCTTGGTGGTCAAGGTATGTGCAGTGGTCTGGGTCAGGGTGGTGGTCTGGGTCACTGTTAGGGTCTGGATGGTCCTCAGGATGTTATCTTTAGGAGAGGAGGGGCTGGGCTCCTCTTGGGGGCGGTTGGGGTGTAAACTCTTTGGGGTCTTGGCCCTGGGACTCTTGGGGCTGAGTATTGGAGAGGCCTGGGGCTGGGGTAGAGGCCGTGGGATGACTAGAGGAGAAGACTGTGGCTGGGGTAGAGGCCGTGGGATGACTAGAGAAGAAGACTGGGGCAGGATTTGGAGTCGGGGGCTGACCTGAGGGTCTTCAAGTGTTGAACAGCCGTTCTGAGCTCTGATTGGACCGTCTGTCTCTGGAGGAGCACCAGCTCTGTCTGTGCTAGCAGGTGTGTGTGAGGGAGTGTGTGTCATGGCTGGGTGTGTAGCCGTTGCAGTGGCCACTGCTATGACTGTTGCTGCCTCTGTGTGTGGTGTACGTGTCAGTGCACAGCGTGTGTGTGCTGTGTGTATGTGGTTTGTGTAGCGGGCTGCTGCTGCGGCTGTGTGTTGGGGACAGAGAGGGGACAGACAGTCTGTCCTGAATCAGTCTGGTAATGTCCTGAACAGCATGAGACAAGAGACTACTGTCTCTCTCTCGCTGTCGGTCTCTCAATGCCTCTCTGTCTCTCAGTGTCTCCCTGACTCTGTCTCTGAGTCTCTCTCCATCTCTGTCCTCTGGGAGTCTCAGTCTGCGGCAGACAACAGGTTTCGGGGACAGCGTCTCCCTGATAATAGCCGCTGCGTCGCCAATGGACGTGTCGAAAGGGGAGGGCGGGGTGTCTTCAGTGGGCGGAGCTCCCTCTGGCTCTTTGGTCTTGCTGAGCGTGGTGTTGCCAAGGTAACTGCCCCGGACAGGGTTCTTAGTGGGGGTGTCAGGGGTGAAGAGGGCAGGGGGGGAGATGGGGGGCGGTCGGGTCGCAAAAGTTGAGGCGCTGAGCGATGCGGGCGATGACTTCCTGTCTCTCCTGGAGCAGCGAGCCAATCAGAGGATTGGTCTCAGAGGAGGGTCTGGGGGAGGGGCACCGTGGGGGCTCTGCCAAAGAATAAGTCTTAAAGGCCCGGAGGGCTTCGGAGCCACGCCCCTTGGAGCTCTCGGCCCCGTTGACGGCCTTCCCATAATCCTCTGTGGTGTGGGTGATGTCATTGGAGGGGTCTGAGGTGAGGGAATAGAGCCACCTGACAGTCTTTCCCCCAGGGGGGAGTGGCAGAGTGGAGGACAGCTTCCTGTGGGGGCGGGGGGAGGGCCGTGGGGAGATGGGGAGGTGGTAGGGGGATGATGTCTGCCCCTTATTGACCCGGGGGAGGTCTGATCCATTCTGGCTAGAATGACCATGGCTGTCTGTGGGGTCCGGGCCTCTCTTACTAGGCAGGGGGAGACTGGCAGGACTGGGGAAGGGGAGGCCAGAGAAAGGCAGAGCCGCTCTGTTGTGGCTCCTCTCGTACAGAGTCGGGTTAGGGTTCAGGCCTGGGTTAAGGCTAGGTGTCTTGCTGTAGAGGTTAGGGCTGAGGTTGGGCTTAAGGCTGGGGGGTCTTGCTGTAGAGTGGGGCCAGGGTCAGGCCGGTGTGTATGCTACAGGCCAGGGTGGGGTAGGTGGGCTGACGGGGGAGTGACTGGACCCTGAGCCTCAGGGCAACACTCTGAGACACGTTAGGGACAGGGAACAGGTGCTCCGCTGGGGGCTGGGAGAACTGACAGACACACTCCTCATCTGCTGCACTGATCCTGTGGGACAGAAACACGCAGGCTTATAACTTGTGATCACATCAAATTATTTAGTTCACTTCGGAAAGTATTTTATGATCAACATTCAGTAACAATATAGAAAAATAATGGGGAAGTCGTTAAGAGGTTCTTTGTGTATTCTTGTGTGTGTTACCTGTAGAGGAAGGTGTGTGTGTATTACCTATACAGGATGTTTCGGGGTACAATGCCGTGAGAAGCACTGAGCCAGGCACTGAGCTGGGAGAAGAAGACGTAGGAGCAGACAGCCAACAGCAGAGTCTTCTCCTCTATAAACCTATCACCGCTCCTAGAGAGAGACAGAGGGAGGAGAGAGAATCAGGCCTTTGCTTTAGCTAGCAATGGCTAAGGAAATTAGCATTAGCAACGATGCCAATGACAATTGTTTTCATGGTCAGTCTATAACTTTACAATATAGAAAGAGTGGGAGGCCCTGGTGCACAACACCAGTCTCAACGTCAACAGTGAAGAGGCGACTCCGAGATGCTGGCCTTCTAGGCAGAGTTGCAAAGAAAAATATATATCTCAGACTGGCCAATAAAAATAAAAAGATTAAGATGGGCAAAAACACAGACAATGGGCAGAGGAACTCTGCCTAGAAGGCAACATCCCGTAGTCACCTCTTCACTGTTGATGTTGAGACTGGTGTTTTGCGGGTACTATTTAATGAAGCTGCCAGTTGAGGACTTGTGAGGTGTCTGTTTCTCAAACTAGACACTAATGTACTTGTCCTCTTGCTCAGTTGTGCACCGGGTCCTCCAACTCCTCATTCTGTTCTGGTTAGAGCCAGTTTGCACTGTTCTGTGAAGGGAGTAGTACACAGCATTGTACCACACAGCGTTGTACCAGATCTTCAGTTTCTTGGCAATTTCTCGCATCGAATAGCCTTGATTTCTCAGAATAAGAATAGACTGACGAGTTTCAGAAGAAAGTTCCTTATTTCTGGCCATTTTGAGCCTGTAATCGAAACCACAAATGCTGATGCTCGAGATACTCTTATTTAATCAGAACAGTTTTCAGCTGTGCTAATATAATTGAAAAATGATTTTCTAATGATCAATTAGCCTTTTAAAATAATAAACTTGGATTAGCTAACACAACGTGCCATTGGAACACAGGAGTGATGGTTGCTGATAATGGGCCTCTGTACACTTATGTAGATATTCCATTTAAAAAAATCTGTAATTTCCAATAGTCATTTACAACATTAACAATGTCTACACTGTATTTCTGATCAACTTGATGTTATTTTAATGGACAAAACAAGAACATTTCTAAGTGACCCCAAACTTTTGAACGGTAGTGTATATACATGTTTTCTGTTTGATACGGCGGCAAAGTGGAATATTCCAGTTTTTGCATGTGCTACTAGCTCAACCTAGTCCTGACAAAAAGTGTGTGTCATGTGTACATACTGTAGTGGTACACGCTGCAGGGTGTGTACATACTGTCGTGGTACAGGCTGTAGTGTGTGTGTGTGTGTGTGTGTGTGTGTGTGTGTGTGTGTGTGTGTGTGTGTGTGTGTGTGTGTGTGTGTGTGTGTGTGTGTGTGTGTGTGTGTGTGTGTGTGTGTGTGGCTGCAGGGTGTGTGTGTACATACTGTCGTGGTACAGGCTGCAGGGTGTGTGTGTACATACTGTCGTGGTACAGGCTGCAGGGTGTGTGTGTGTACATACTGTCGTGGTACAGGCTGCAGTGTGTGTGTGTGTGTGTGTGTGTGTGTGTGTGTGTGTGTGTGTGTGTGTGTGTGTGTGTGTGTGTGTGTGTGTGTGTGTGTGTGTGTGTGTACATATTGTCGTGGTACAAGCTGCAGTGTGTGTGTACTAGAGGTCGACCGATTATGATTTTCAATGCCGATACCGATTATTGGAGGACCTAAAAGGCCGATACCGATTAATCGGACAATTTTTGTATATTAAGCCTCAAATAAATAGCCTCAAATAAATAATGGAACATGTTCAATTTGGTTTAAATAATGCAAAAAAGTTGGAGAAGAAAGTAAAAGTGCAATATGTGCCATGTAAAAAAGCTAACGTTTAAGTTCCTTGCTCAGAACATGAGAACATATGAAAGCTGTGGTTCCTTTTAACATGAGTCTTCAATATTCCCAGGTAAAAACTTTTAGGTTGAGGTTATCATTGGAATTATAGGACTATTTCTCTCTGTACCATTTGTATTTCATATACCTTTGACTACTGGATGTTCTTATAGGCACTTTAGTATTGCAGTGTAACAGTATAGCTTCCGTCCCTCTCCCTGCCCCTACCTAGGCTCGAACCAGGAACACATGGACAACAGCCACCCTCGAAGCATTGTTACCCATCGCTCCACAAAAGCCGCAGTCCTTGCAGAGCAAGGGGAACAACTACTCCAAGTCTCAGAGCGAGTGACGTTTGAAATGCTATTAGCGCGCACCCCGCTAACTAGCTAGCCATTTCACATCGGTTACACCAGCCTAATCTCGGGAGTTGATAAGCTTGAAGTCATAAACAGCGCAATGCATGAAACATTGCGACGAGCTGCTGGCAAATGCACGGAAGTGCTGTTTGGATGAATGCTTACGAGCCTGCTGCTGCTCAGTCAGACTGCTCTGTCAAATATCAAATATAATTATAACATAATAACACACAGAAATATGAGCCTTTGGTCATTAATGTGGTCAAATCCGGGAACTATTATTTCGAAAATAAAACGTTTATTCTTTCAGTGAAATACGAAACCGTTCCATATTTTATCTAACGGATTGCATCCCTAAGTCTAAATATTGCTGTTACATTGTACTACCTTCAATGTTGTGTCATAATTATGTCAAATTCTGGCAAAGTAATTACGGCCTTTGTTAGGAGTAAATGGACTTCACACAGTTCGCAATGAGCCTGGCGGCCCAAACTGCTGCATATACCCTGACTGCTTGCACGGAACGCAAGAGAAGTGACCATTTCCCTAGTTATAAGAAATCCATGTTAGCAGGCAATATTAACTAAATTTGCAGGTTTAAAAATATATAATTGTGTATTGATTTTAAAGAAAGGCATTGATGTTTATGGTTAGGTACATTGGTGCAATGACAGTGTCCTGCGCTTGTTAAATCATCACTCGTTTATTGAAGTTGGCTGTGATTCAAAGAGAAATTAATTAATCGGCCATTCCAATTAATCGGTCGACCTCTAATACATAATGTCGTGGTACAGGCTGCAGGGTGTGTGTGTGTGTATTGTCGTGGTACAGGCTGCAGTGTGTGTGTGTGTGTGCGTGCGTGTACGTACTGTCGTGGTACAGGCTGCAGGGGGTGTGTGTACATACTGTCGTGGTACAGGCTTCAGTGTGTGTGTATGTGTGTGTGTGCACGTACTGTCGTGGTACAGGCTGCAGGGGGTGTGTGTACATACTGTTGTGGTACAGGCTTCAGTGTGTGTGTGTGTGTGTGTGTGTGTGTGTGTGTGTGTGTGTGTGTGTGTGTGTGTGTGTGTGTGTGTGTGTGTGTGTGTGTGTGTGTGTGTGTGTGTGTGTACGTACTGTCGTGGTACAGGCTGCAGGGTGTGTGTGTGTGTGTGTGTGTGTACATACTGTCGCGGTACAGGCTGCAGGGTGTGTGTGTGTGTGTGTGTGTGTGTGTGTGTGTGTGTGTGTGTGTGTGTGTGTGTGTGTGTGTGTGTTGTGGTACAGTCTGTGTGTGTGTGTGTACATACTGTTGTGGTACAGTCTGCAGGGTGTGTGTGTGTGTACATACTGTCGTGGTACAGGCTGCAGGGTGTGTGTGTGTACATACTGTGTGGTGGCTGCAGGGTGTGTGTGTGTGTGTGTGTGTGTGTGTGTGTGTGTGTGTGTGTGTGTGTGTGTGTGTGTGTGTGTGTGTGTGTGTGTGTGTGCGTGTACATACTGTCGTGGTACAGGCTGCAGGGTGTGTGCGTGTACATACTGTCGTGGTACAGGCTGCAGGGTGTGTGTGTGTGCGTGTACATACTGTCGTGGTACAGGCTGCAGGGTGTGTCTGTGTGTGTGTACATACTGTCATGGTACAGGCTGCAGGGTGTGTCTGTGTGTGTGCATGTACATACTGTCGTGGTACAGGCTGCAGAGTGTGTGTGTGTGCATGTACATACTGTCGTGGTACAGGCTGCAGAGTCCATCGCTCCAGTAGCAGAGCATCTTGTTTGATCGCTGGGTCACTGATGGGGTCACTAGGGGGACTCTCGTCTCCATAGCAACAGTCTGGCAGCAGCATCACCTCCACCATGATGGGAATACTGTTCCTCCACAACACACACACCTCCGAGCGCACACGCCGCGCCTGCACACACTTGAACACACACACACAGACAGGGGAGGGTAAGTGTGTGTGTGTTACCTGGGGAAGTGTGTGTTATCTGTGTGTGTATGTTTGTGGACTTTACCTGTGGCAGTTTGTCGCTGCACTCGTGCCTGTGTAGGGGCGGCAGGGCGGACTTTGCAGGGGGACAGTGCAGCCCCTCTGTGCGACCCTTCACAGAACATTCTGGGGTCCGTCCCTCAGTGATCAACAGGGTCAGGAACACCAGGAAGTCCTCAGCATCGTACTCAAAGAACTCCTCCGTCACCACATCTGGAAGAAGGGGAAAAGGAAAACACTGGTCAGATACATTCTGACGGGGATACATTTCAAGTTACACATTTCAAGCAAGAACACGCATTCAGAGATCATAGACAGTGTAGAATGGGATAAGGCATGGAACTCAGACAAATCAAATGGCAGCAGGCTCCTGTTCTCTTGTAGAGTAGGAGACAACATGCTACAACACCCTGGCCCAGACTAACTACTAAACACAGACAGG
>NC_060176.1:3112349-3179849 GCF_021184085.1 Oncorhynchus gorbuscha
CATAACCCCAACTAACACCAACCAGCATTAATTACCATACCCCCACTAACACCAACCAGCATTAATAACCATAACCCCAACTAACACCAACCAGCATTAATTACCATACCCCCACTAACACCAACCAGCATTAATTACCATACCCCCACTAACACCAACCAGCATTAATAACCATAACCCCAACTAACACCAACCAGCATTAATAACCATACCCCAAAATCCTCAAAATAGTTAGAATTAATCTAAAATAACTCTAGAAATGTGTCATTCATTGTAATGATTTTACATCTAACTAAAAAGTTTGGTGCAGAATATTCTCAATGAAAACGAGTCTCAATGAAAAATCAAAGATTTATTGAAGAATCCCTACTGTTGACCAATCCCTGACGAAGGGGAGTAGACTTCGGCACCGAACTTCAGCTTGCCTCTAGGAAAAAAATGTTTGTCCGAACAACCGAAAAAAAGTTCAAAACGAACAAAAACATCACAAAATGTTGTCATATTATATGCACAAACTTTCCCGAACTGTTCATCTGGGAAGCATGCGAACACCGTAACACAAATACCACTACCTACAGGTTTCACCTAGGATTTTTTCAAGTTAGCGGAGGGATGGGGGCATCGTAGTGGGCGTTGCCAATTGTGCAGCCTCCTACCAACATCTTTAAAGGCCTCCTCTTGGCAGAAGTGACTCAAATTAGGGAGCCCCATGCCATGACATAAATCATTTTTATTTTAGTAATAGTTCTCAAAGATAAAAATATATAACTTCATATTTTCTACAAACGTTATATCTTTAATCTTTTAAGTTCACTGAAAACGTTTTAGCATTAAAAAAATGCATAAAATAATAAGTAATCATATTTTTTGGGAGTGGCGGCACGCAATGAAAACACCACCAGCTAACACACCTTAACACACACCACCAGCTAACACACCTTAACACACACCACCAGCTAACACCTTAACACACACCACCAGCTAACACACCTTAACACACACCACCAGCTAACACACCTTAACA
The DNA here is from genome assembly GCF_021184085.1 of Oncorhynchus gorbuscha. NCBI lineage: Eukaryota > Metazoa > Chordata > Actinopteri > Salmoniformes > Salmonidae > Oncorhynchus > Oncorhynchus gorbuscha. The sequence continues at coordinate 3,113,374 of NC_060176.1, forward strand.
CACACCACCAGCTAACACACCTTAACACACACCACCAGCTAACACACCTTAACACACACCACCAGCTAACACACCTTAACACACACCACCAGCTAACACACCTTAACACACACCACCAGCTAACACACCTTAACACACACCACCAGCTAACACACCTTAACACACACCAGCGAACACATACAGCCCTGAGGTTGCTCTCCTCCTCTGGTCATAGTGCACATCTATTTTGCATGGGGACAAAGGGTTGCCCTGGCAACACACAGATCATGTTAATGTCCTGTCACGGGGATTCATTGTGTGCTGGAATGAGTTGGGTCTGTGTGTGAGCGTGTGTGTGTTTCCAGTGGCACGTGAGTCACATGTGTGTGACTCATCTATGACATGACTGCCTGTCACTGTGTCTGTGTGTGTCTGTGTGTGTGTGTGTTCTTACAGACTCTTTGTTCTCCATGAGGCCTAATCTGTGCCTCAGTGACTGAAAAAGACAGCAGTCCAGCCCACTCTACAGTAGCTCTGATTTAAGTTACAAAAACACTAACCAGCCTACACTGTAGCAGCAAGCAAACAGAAAAGTGTTACAAAGATGCAGTTGCCTGTTCCATGTGATGTTGGCCTGCCCTGAAATCACATGTAGGAACAATAAAGAGAATAGAGTTTGAAGTTTAGCCATGTTCAATTTACAGTTTCCTGAAAGCTCTCTCTTTGTTCCCTTTATCTACCCCCCCCCCTTTTCTTTACACAAAGGGGCAGATTCACAGCACACATAGCAACACACAGATGCCTTCTGATTGGCTTAGAGGGTTGGGTACAGTTCTCTCTTTCTGCTGCTGTGAACTCAGCTCCTCCGGCTGCTATTGTCTGGAACTCTCATACACACCAGGCCCAACAGACACGCACATCTCAAACCCTCATTACTAGCTGCTGCAACAGAAGGGCTTTCACACACACACACCAGATTAAGCTTTTACTTGAGCCCAACTGCTCATTTAAAACACTACCACTAGTGATGAGTCTAACGAGAGCATTCAGCCTAGCTAAAGCTTTTAATCATGGTCCTGTGTGGTCTGGGGTCAGCTCTGAAGGCCTAGATGTTTACCATTACAGGTGACCCTGACCAGACTAGCCCTGATCATGCCCTCACTAGCATGGGTGCAAAGGTCTCCAGAGCCAGTGCTCTCTCTCTGAAGAAGCCCACTCTTTGTCCCACTAATCCTGATTGCGTAACTGGCACAGCACAGGGTAGTACAGGGTAGGACAGCCGGGTAGTACTCGCCGCTGTGTACCCACTATGGCCTCAACAGCGGACTCTGAGCACAACTACACTTTACTCTATAGTCTGTAGACTGATAGTCTGTGCTCTGCCCTTTAACCTCGGTTTTGAGGAGTTTACAGCCCCCGCAAACAGCCACGTTAGAGAATTCAGATTGTGTATGTGTGTGTTTTGCACACTCAGCTGGTCTCTCCTGCTGGCTGAGCCGGGTCTATCTGGCCTTGGTTGAATGTGCGCATGCATATGCGAACCCACAAACACACCCCTCTGACCTACAGCGCTCAGGAGATTACATTTCTGACACAGAGGACACATTGAGCAACGTCAACAATGCTCCAAAGGCCATGGAAAGTGTGATAGACTTTTTAAAGTACTGAACTGGAGCTGGCCAGCCATGGCCTAATATATCTCTGTAGGACTGACTGACCTAGCCAGGTCATGGGTGGTTCTTCTCTGCAATAGATAGAGGTCAGACGACTGACGACTCTGACATGTCGAACCCTCTATCTATCTGGCTATGAAAAGCCAACTGACATTAACTCCCGAGCTGTTGACCTCTTGCACCCTCTATAACCATTGTGATTATTATTTGACCTTACTGGTCTTCTATGAACGTTGGAAACATCTTGAAGAACGATCTCGCCTTAATGGCCATGCACTCTTAGAATCTCCACCCGGCACAGCCAGAAGAGGACTGGCCACCCGTCAGAGACTGGTTCCTGCCTTTCTAGATAGTTTTTCCTAGCCACCGTGCCACTACATCCGCATTGCTAGATCTCTGGGGCATTCGGCTGGGTTTCTGTATAAGCACTTTGTGACAACTGCTGTTGTAAAAAGGGCTCTATAAAAACGTTTGATTGATATCTATCTAGACTGGCGGCCACTTGCCAATGATATCTATCTGGACTGGCGGCCACTTGCCAAACTAGTTGTGCTTTAACCAATTCCTCTGTTGCTGGTTATCGTGTAGAGGCCAGCGTTAGATACAGGCCAGAGGCTACTGATAGTCGTCTATGCTCCACAATGTATTCAAACCTACATAGTGTCAATAGACAGATTTCTTTCCAGATGCCTTTAAACATGGGCACAGCACAGGCAGACCAATCATCTGGTTAGGAGTTGACCTTGTTACTAAAATAAAGCAACAGAACAAGCAGCAAGCTGACTAACCATGTGGGAGTTCATCTCAGATATAGCAACAGCATGTGAGTGAGAGAAGGCAACCATGCGTGGTGGTGGTCGGCCATGTTTAGAACAGTAAAGCTGTTGGCTGACTTTTGGAGGGAGGTGTGTTGTTGTTGGCCAAGAGGAATCTGACCCAGCAAGGGGACTCTACTCCGCTCCAACTATGGGGTGTGTGTGAAATTGTCAATTGTCTGTTACTGTTACTTTCCTCTAGTCGTCTCCTCTAAAGTGGTTTCCTCATCTTGATCTGCACTGATCTGATCTGATTCTGAACACATGCCTTTTTCATTCAGTGAGGAAGGAGAGAGAAGATGAGAGGAAGCCAATGTAAACTATTGACATGCAGCCCATATCACAGGAGCGGAAGCTAATATAGAATTTTGACATGCAGCCTATATCACAGAGCATCATATATGGGCCAGGGAAGGCATAGAGAGTGGTGCGCTCTGCTAATCCTTCCCCCTGCCAGGAGGAAACTGAGCGGGCCAGATGGTTCCTACTGTTCCTGCTGAGCTGGCTGCCAGTTGGCTGAGCGCAACCATGGGGGAGGAGCCACAGGGTCACAGGAGGTGACCAGCATACAGAAGCTGATGATGTCACTAACACAGAACCGGTTGGCTCAACACACTTACGTCCCGTGCTGGTTCTGAGCAAGAGCAACCACTGAGCCTGAGTGTGTGTGTCAGGCATGAGCCCAAGCGACCACTAAGCTTGTGTGTGTGAGCGTGAGCCTGTATGTGTATACACACGTGTGTGTGTGTGTGTGTGTGTGTGTGTGTGTGTGTGTGTGTGTGTGTGTGTGTGTGTGTGTCAGGCCAGCATGAGCCAGATAAGACCACCACACTTACATAAGAGCATTACTGGGAGGACTGGTTGGAGCCGAATCACACGCTGAACTGGAACTGAACTACAGTACCGGCCAACACAGGAACCTGTCAGAGCACTTCTATGTTGGTTACATACCGCACCTTTAATAATAACAGGTTTATTATTGTTGACAAAAGAATAACAATAGGCATGTTTTTGAGCCCAGGGATCTACAAAGACAGTCGGCATGACACATTCAGCACTTAAAAACACAACAGAGTCCTAAACCCAGTGAACAGACGTGACTGACCCTTTCTGTGAGAACAAAAACACCTGTCGCTGTAAATGCCTGTCATTCTGTCTGGTTAGTGAAATAACATTACGCCTGTCCTTTTGTACCCGCCTGTGTGTATGGTGAATAACAAAACACCTGTTGTAGGTGAATCACTGCAAGAAGGTTGGCATAATAGTCAGATTGACTGTCTGATTGTTCTGTCGGACCTGGCTGTCGGGAGAGTTCCTCAACTCTGTGCTCTACTGGCTGTTCGGGGCCTTGGGGGATGGGCTAATTAAGCAATAAGGCCAGAGGGGTGTGGTATATGGACAATAGGGCTGCTCTTATGCGCGCTGCAACGCGGAGTGTTAGGACACGGTCCATAGCCATGGTATATTGGCCATATATCACAAACCCCCGAGGTGCCTTATTGCTATTATAAACTGGTTACCAATGTAATTGGTATTAAGAGCCATAAGACTCCTGAACAGCTAATCAAAGGGATACCCAGACCCCTATTTTACGCTGCTGCTACTCTTGGTTTATAATCTATGCACAGGCACTTTAACTCTACCTACATGTTCATATTACCTCAATTACCTCGACTAACCAGTGCCCCCGCACATTGACTCTGTACCGGTACTCCCTGTATATGGGAGGGCAGGTAGTCTAGTGGTTAGAGCGTTGAGCCAGTAACCAAAAGGTTGCTAGATCGAATCCCTGAACTGACAAGGTAAAAATCTGAACAAGGCAGTTGGCCTACCGGGGAACAGCAGGTTGTCATTGTAAATAAGAATTTGTTCTTGACTGACTTGCCCCGTTAAACAAAAGGTTAAATAAATAAATAAATATATATATAGCCTAGGTATTGTTATTTTACTGCTGCTGTTTAATTAATTTGTTACTTTTATTTTTGTATTTTTTTTTTTAACGTAACTTATTTTTTCTTAACTTCTTAAAGCATTGTTGGTTAAGGGCTTGTATGTAAGCATTTCACTGTAAGGTCTACACTTGTTGTATTCGGCGCATGTGACAAATAAAATTTGATTTGATAATTAGAGCAGTAAAAATAAATGTTTTGTCATGCGCATGGTTTACGGTCTGGTATACCACTGCTTTCAGCCAATCAGCATTCAGGGCTCGAACCACCCAGTTTATAAGGGGGGGGGGTGTAAATCTATCTGAGGGGTGTGGACGTCCCCCGAGACGCCTTGTTTGACCTCCAACAGGGAACACCTCCAAACAAACAAAAAAACACTGATTCAAAGGCACGTTCCAGTAGACATTTATGTAAAGAAAGCTTCAATATGCCTTCAGTGTTTGTTCTTCTCTTTCCCCTTCCCATCTATTCTTCTTGTCCCCACCTTGTCTCTCCTCCCTTATTCGTTCCTCTCCAGAACCATGACTCATTGTGAGATCATGTGTGTGTTGTAGCCTATGTACTTAGTGTGTGTGTGACATCCGGCCATTTCCTTGCTCTTCTGTGACTGTTCTGCTATGGCTCTTTATGAGATCTGTTAAAGCTGTGTCCGTGTGCAATATGTGTGTTGGTTCTCCTATCGTTGTCCCCACAAGGATAGTAAAACAAGGGGGGGAACTCTCCCTCGTGGGAGGACAAAGGCTATTTTAAGATTAGGGGTTAGGTTTAGGGTTACAATTTGGATTAGGGCAGGGTTTGCCAAACTCGGTCCTCGGTACCCCAAGGGGTGCACGTTTTGGTTTTTTTCACAGCTGATTCAAATAATCATCCGATTGTGTCTGTCTCTCTCAGCCAGCACAGGGGCCACAGCCACAACACTAGCCTACATGTTGAACAACAAGTCAGTCAGATGACTTCACTTATTAGCACTGATCTAAACACTGCACTGTGATGGCTCCCTTTCCCTTTCTCACACACATGGTTGCAATATAAAGTTGAAGAAAAAGCACTTGTGAATCAGAATTTGTATAACAAGTAAAAGCATTTTTTAAAAACAAGAACGCGTTCTCTAAACATTCTCTCTGTTACGTTGTGGGTGTGTGAACCAAGACAGAGTAAGCCCACTGGGGTAAATCCTAGAGAAACTAACTCCTGTCACTAGTTCAGCATAGGGGCTAGAATGCTCCGTAAACACCTTCCTCGCCAGGGAGATGAGGAGGAGAGGGGGTCTGGGAGGAGGAGGAGAGGATAAGACAAGAAAGGAGAGAAGAACGGGATCAGGACAAGCGGAGGAGAGAGAGTGTCAGAGGAGGACAGGGAGGGCAGTCTGTCTGTCTGCATTTTCAACCAGAGGAACAGTATGTCCCATAATAACAATAGAACAGTGGGAGCATCGGCTGGCCTGTCATATGGGAACTGCTCCAGAGCTATTGCAATTAGACATTATTAATAGAACCACCGTGACAGACCCACAGGGAACCAACAGCACAGCAGAACACAGAATCTATATGAGGGGGAAGGGAAAGAAAGGCTCAGTTGGTAAAGCATGGCACTTGCAATGTCAGGGTTGTATGTTCGAATCCCACGGGGGACTAGTAGAAAAAAATATGAAAATGTCTGCGTTCACTACTGTATGTCGCTCTGTATAAGAGCGTCTGCTAAATGACTCAAATGTAAATGTAGTCCAACTACAGTAACTTGAGATCCAGCAGGAAAAGCCAGATCTGTCTCTTTAGCTCAGTAAAAGTGTGTTGTTTACAATTGACCAAGCAAAAAAATAAAAACTGCAGTGTGTAGTACAGTAAGTGTGTGATTTAATTACTATATGTACAGTGTGTGTGTTTACCACATCCAAATGTCAGAGCCACGAACCCTGGGTTGTTTTTAAAGGTAAAGCCAGAGTCAGTGTGCAGGGGTGAAATCTCAGCCTTTTGGTGTTGGACGACATGTTTACACCCTGATATTGGGTAGAGTGTCATGGTACAGTAAAGTGTCAGTAGAATGGGGGTGTAGGACACTGATGGTGTGGGGTTTGTTGTGTAGTAGGAAAAGCAATCTCTGATTGGGCTTCCTTTGTCTGACAGTGGTTGCTGTGTGACCACAAACTCCTGTGCCATAGTTGCAGGCCCTGCATGATCTGACTAGTGACAACAGGCCCCAGTACAGTAGACAGAGACCAAGCTAGTACAGAAGAGCAGGCCTATTTTCTTACTACAAAACTCAGAACAGTAGATAGAGACAGGCCTATTGATTGACTCCATGTTTGGTGGTAACTAAAACAAACTGAAGCTAAATGTCTTCTGATTGAAGGTAATGTGTTAAAGCCAAAGAGTATCAGCTAGCTGCTCTGAGCTCCAACTAGCTGCTGTTATGTTGTTGCCCCTACAAGAATCATAACCAACTTTGGATTAATGACAAGCATGTTGAAGCAATCACTACATTACTAGACTATGTCCAAGCAGGCAGACTAGGCTGGCAGGCAGGGGGCATACAATACAGCCCATGTATTACTAATAGAGCTGGCATTACAGACCACTGCTGCTGCGGTTGAATAAACCTGATATGAAAACAGACAAAGCTGGCTGCCCTGCAGACTTCATGTTAATCATACATCATGTAAACACACAGACAGTACAGAAGGCAGAGAGCAGATCGAAGTCTCTGTTCATAGTGATGATTCAGTCACAGTGAAGATGTTCAGTTCAAACAAAGGGCTTTGAGCATTGCAGCATACCCATACCAGAGACTGACAGAATAACTCAAGAGCTCTCAGGCACCCAAAAGGAGCTGTTTTATCGTGCAGCGAGTTGTTCCACCCTGTCAGTGTGACCTACTGCATTTTGTCCCCCAAAAACAGCTTTTTGACAGAAATTACAAGATGACATTGTGTTGTTCTAATTGAACCATTGCTCAGATATCTGTAGCCATCTTGTTCACCTATCCATTGTGTAATTTGGCAGTCAGAATGTCCTAATTTCCGTGGCCTCACTGGCCTGCCTGGGTCAGGTTTACTTTGTTATCAACACAGGCAGGCAAGCAAGTTAATCAGCTGTTACATCATTCTCCCTCTCTGCCCGATACCTCTCCCTCTTCCGGGGGACTGCCTGGCTGGCTACATTCTGCTGATCCAACAACACACACAGGCCAACGATGGATCATGTCAATATGATCCTTATGACCCTTTTAGTACTGCAATGATGGACACCATAGTGAAGGCTCACACAGACGAATGCCATGAACAGTATAGCTTCTGTTGGCATGGAATAAATCCATGTAGATCAGCTTACCTCGCCCTGGTTTCATGTTAGCCAGTGTCATCTCGATCCCTCTGGGAATCTGGCAGCCTCTGTCTGTCTTCGGTCTGAAGACTCCCGTCCACACAGCCCTGACAGCAATATACTGCTGTGTGTGACTGTGCGGATCCAAATCTTCCAAAGGATTGCTGACTTATTGCATTAAGCAACAATACCAGCTGGGTAGCCTGTATGCTGCCAATCGCCCCCTGATTTACCCGACAAAGCAAGGCTTTGTTACCAAACTGCTACTGTACAGGTCCATCGAGTCAGATCCACTGTTAACTGGCCAACGAACAGTTGAGCTAGCTAGCTAAATCTGACCGTCAAACATTAGATTAGCTCCGAGTTATTGCTTCATCAACCACCTGGCTAGCCAACAAGGCATTGAGCTGACAATCTGACTGTCCACCCCCCAAAAATAAACGTCTCAAATTCCACCACCAAAACCACGACAGTAGTCCCGTCACGAAGCATCTCTCTCAGCTTGCTGTGCTACTGTAACCTCACCTATTTGGCTTAGCTACCGTGGCTTTAGCTAGCTGACCAAACAAACAACACACAGGCATCTGATCTGATGCCGACCTTCTCAAACAAAACACCCCACCCGCAGGTAGAGTGATCACCTCCGATAACAATGGGCTCCGGGAAAGGACAGACCTCGTTCAACCGATCATTCTGGAAAAACAGCCAACTTTAGCTAAACGCCGTGTTGTCCAGAAGCATCAGTTCCACTTGTCGTCTTGAAACATAGTGAGGTAAAGTAGCCACGACCCGTGTCAGTTACCTAGTTATTGTTGACTAGCTTTCTCTCAAATCAAAAGTTTGGCAGAAAACAAGCTGACCATTTATTTTCCAACTTGTCGCAGTGGCTAGCGAGCTTTTTTCCTTCTTCCAAAACAACGTTTCGCTGACTAGCGAACTTCGTCCAACTCAGCAACAAAATTATATTGTGTGCTTTTTCTTATCATTAAACTCGTTGTTGTGCTCTCTACCCCTCTCTCTAGCAATGTCCCCGGGTCAAAACAGATCAGCGCAGTCTTTTCTCAGTCACGTGTCCCAACAACAGCCAGACCACTTTCCTGTACCAGTCTTTCCTGTGAACCTGCTGCGATAGCAACCGTGATCTAGAAACTTTTTGGTTACAGTTTGACAATGTGTCAAGATGACAACAAATACCATACACTAAACATGGTTAAAATTAACATTATAACTCTGTGTAGTGTACCTCAGTCCAGGCCAGGGTTGATACATTGTAGCGGGACGGCCACTGCTCTGTTTTGATTGGTGGATTGGATGCGCGTTCACGTCTGCACGTGGCACGTGTATTTTGTATGTGAACATTTTGTTCTCGGTGCCTGATGTGTTCATATACAGATTAGTGCTGCGTTGATGTGCTCCTCTGGGTTTTATATTTCGTAGTTGTGAAATACGACTTCGTTTTATTCGTGTGCTTTTTTGGTCTGAACAGTTCTTCAACCAATATGATTAGCACATTTTAGCTGGCCCGATAAACTAGCTAACGCTGTTTATAATAAAGTTATTTGGCTTGTTTAAATTGTTGAACATTGACAATATGGTCAAAGTAGTTACATTTGTACCAATGTTGGAGTTGTCATCTTTTGGTTGGCAATGCAAAAGGTCAGTTGTGAAACGTCACAACGTCTAAACTCAGGGACAATTTTTGAGTTTCCCATTTATACTCTGATTTGTAGGGTCGCCTGGTAACTCTAATAGCACGATAACGCAGCATAGGCAGATTAAAAGAGTGATAATATCCTAACACTTTGACAATTCAAATTTGAGATTTATTTTGTTTGAACTGTGCATAGTAGTCCGCGCTTTGATTGTCTTTGAAAGTGAATACAGTGAGTCGGTCAATAACGACAACACGAATCCAGGCCACCAGCTCTCACAAGGCCTATAATGAGATTAGGGATGTTGTATTCGTTACTCAGTGCTCACTATTGATAATTATGAGTAATATTGTTAACCATGTATTGCTCACAGAGGAAAAATTGTCATAGATCCACTCAGAGCAACAATACATTCAGAACGACAATAAATCCTACCACTCCAAAATGACAAAGGGTGGCTTCCTTGCTACACTTTATATACAAAAGTATGTGGACACCCGTTCAAGTGGATTTGGCTATTTCAGCCACATGTATACAATCAAGTACACAGCTATGCAATCTCCATAGACAAACAAGGATTTACTGAAGAGCTTGGTGACTTTCAACGTGGCACCGTCATAGGATGCCACCTTTCCAACAGGTCAGGTCATCAAATGTATTCCCTGCTAGAGCTGCCCCGGCCAACTGTAAGTGCTGTTATTGTGAAATGGAAACGTCTAGGAGCAACAACGGCTCAGCCGTGAAGTGGTAGGCCACACAAACTCACAGAACAGGACTGCCGAGTGCAGAAGCAACACTCACTACCGAGTTCCAAACTGCCTCTGGAAGCAACGTCAGCACAATAACTGTTCGTCAGGACCTTCACGAAATGGGTTTGCATGGCCGAGCAGCCGCATACAAGTCTAAGGTCACCATGTGCAATGCCAAGCGTCAACTGGAGTGGTGTAATGCTCGCCACCATTGGACTCTGGAGCATCTGGCTGTCCGACGGACTGTTCTGGGTTTGGCGGATGCCAGGAGAACGCTACCTGCCCTAATGCATAGTGCCAACCGTAACGTTTGGTGGAGGAGGAATAATGGTCTGGGGCTGTTTATCATGGTTTGGGCTAGGCCCCTTAGTTCCAGTGAAGGGAAATCTTGACGCTACAGCATACAATGGCATTCTTGATGATTCTGTGTTTCCAACTTTGTGGCAACAGTTTGGGGAAGGCCCTTTCAGGTTTCAGCATGACAATGCCCCCGTGTGCAAAGCGAGGTCCATACAGAAATGGTTTGTCGAGATCGATGTGGAACAACTTGACTGGCTTGCACAGAGCACCGACCTCAACCCAAACGAACACCTTTGGGATGAGTTGGAATGTCGACTGCGAGCCAGGCCTAATCGCCCAACAACAGTGCCCGATCATTTACATTTACATTTAAGTCATTTAGCAGACGCTCTTATCCAGAGCGACTTACAAATTGGTGCATTCACCTCAACCCCATTTGTTCCACCATTGAACACCTTTGGGATGAGTTGGAATGTCGACTGCCCTTGTTTGGGTGTAGCCAGGCCTAATCGACCAGCAACAATGCCCGACCACACCAATGGTCTTGAGGCTGAATGGAAACAAGTTCCTGCAGCAATGTTCCAACTGCTATGTTGTATGGAAAGCCTTCCCAGAATGTTCCAACTTCTAGTGGAAAGCCTGTTTTAGCAGAAAAGGGGGACCTACTCCATATTAATACCCATAATATTGGAAGAGATATCCACATACTTTTGGTCATGTAATGTATTTCATTACTGCACTCAAACTTGTTGACCTATAAGCCTCTTGCTCTTGATGTTCATAATTGAAACAATATTCATGGTTTTGCATATGTTTGTGCGCATGCATGTGTGATTCCAAAACAAGGGACAGATAAAATGCTACTGACAGATAACCTTATGTTAGTTAGTTATGCAACTAAGGCATGTGTCTCCACTCTGGTCCCTGATCCATTCTCTATATTTAACCTGTCCTACAGTGTCTGGATGGGTGGGACATTCAATTAAACAAACAGAAAACAGGTTTTAAAGGGTCAAATTTGACTCATTTGACATGCCTGGGACAAAGGAAACTCTGTATGATCTGTGGTGATGACAACACAAAGAGACCTCAGTAGAACAACACTGTATCAGCTGGAGGAATCCCTCTGCAGGTGACTGGGTTACACTGTGTTATGTTGCAATCTAGTGGTGGAAGAATAGAAGTGCAGTGTATCAGTGGGCATTTAAAAGAACAGGTGGAGACATGTCAATAGTCAATCAAATCACATTTTATTTGTCACATGTGCCAAATACAGCAGGTGTAGTAGATCTTACAGTGAAATGCTTACTTACAAACCCTTAACCAACAATGCAGTTTTAAGAAAAATACCTAAAAGTAACAAATAATTCAAGGGCAGCAGTAAAATAACAATCTACAGAGGTGAAGTGCCTAGGGAGTAGGTGCCAGTTGCAGTTCAAAACACATTTGATCTACTACATGCAGTACCAGTCAAAAGTTTGGACACACCTACTCATTCAATGGGTTTCCTTTATTTGTACTATTTTCTACATTGTAGAATAATAGTGAAGACATCAAAACTATGAAATAACACATATGGAATCATGTAGTAACCAAAATAGTTTTAAACAAATCTAAATATATTTTATATTTGAGATTCTTCAAAGTAACCACCCTTTGCCTTGATGACAGCTTTGCACACTCTTGGCATTCTCTCAACCAGCTTCATGAGGTAGTCACGTGGAATGCTTTTCCAACAGTCTTGAAGGAGTTCCCACTATGCTGAGCATTTGTTTGGCTGTTTTCCTTCACTCTGAGGTCCAACTCATCCCAAACCATTTCAATTGGTTTGAGGTTGGGTGATTGTGGAGGCCAGATCATCTGATGCAACACTCCATTACTATCCTTGGTCAAATAGCCCTTACACAGCCTGGAAGTGTGTTTTGGGCCATTGTCCTGTTGAAAAACAAATTATTCCCACTAAGCGCAAATCAGATGGGATGGCATGTCGCGCAGAATGCTGTGCAGAATCGCTGCAGAATGCTGTGGTAGCCATGCTGGTTAAGTGTGCCATCTGTTCAATTCTAAATAAATCACTGAGAGTGTCATCAGCAAACCTTTCCATTTAACTAGGCAAGTCAGTAAAATGAACAAATTCTTATTTTCAATAATGGCCTAGGTTAAAGTGATGGACTTAATTTCTCCTGTTCAGGACTTGGTCAGAAATAGGGCATCTTTGTACCTTTTCAGCTCAAACGCAGGGAAAGAAATTTGAACTTGCAACTTTTCATTTAAATTTCCAGGTGAGTACCCAAAGACTCTAACCACTAGGCTACCCTGCAACCTCCTTTATTTTACCATGTTTCAAAAATAAATAAAAACCCTTGAATGAGTGGGAACCACACATGCATCATCTGTTCACCTACTCTACACTTTTGACTGGTACTGTCTCACAAAGACACACTTTTGACTGGTTGTAGAACCAAAAATCTCAAATTTGGACTCATCAGACCAAAGCACAGATTTTGACCATCCGGTCTGATGTCCATTGCACTTTTGACTGTTTCTTGGAATACCAAGCAAGTCTCTTCTTCTTATTGGTGTCCTTTCATCATAATGCTTGATGGTTTTATGCTTTTGACTGCACTTGAAGAAACTTTAAAAATTCTTGAAATTTTCCAGATTGACTGACCTTCATGTTAAAGTAATGATGGACTGTCATTTACTCTTGGTACTGCTCATTTGAGCTGTTCTTGCAATAATATGGAAATGGTCTTTTACCAAATAGGGCTATCTTCTGTATACCACCTCTACCTTGTCACAACACAACTGATTGGACTGGTAAATGCATTAAGAAGGAAATGAAATTCCACAAATTAACTTTTAATAAGGCAATACCTGTTAATTTAAATGCATTTCAGGTGAGTACCTCATGAAGATGGTTGAGAGAATGCCAAATACACTTTTGAGTGTACAAAGCTGTCATCAAGGCTAAGGGTGGTTACTTTGAAGGATCTTTTGACAAATATAAACAATTTTACTTACTACATGATTCCACTAGGTGTTATTTCACAGTTTTGATGTCTTCACTTTTGATTTTACATATGAAATACACTTTTGAAAAATAAATAAAAACTGTACATATGAAATACACTTTTGAGGTGTGTGGTACTGTACATATGAAATACACTTTTGACTGGTACTGTATACATATGAATACACTTTTGACTGGTACTACACTTTTGACTGGTACTGGTACACTTTTGACTGGTACTGTACATATGAAATACACTTTTGACTGGTACTGTACATATGAAATACACTTTTGACTGGTACTGTATATATGAAATACACTTTTGACTGGTACTGTATATATGAAATACACTTTTGACTGGTACTGTATATATGAAATACACTTTTGACTGGTACTGTACATATGAAATACACTTTTGACTGGTACTGTACATATGAAATACACTTTTGACTGGTACTGTACATATGAAATACACTTTTGACTGGTACTGTACATATGAAATACACTTTTGACTGGTACTGTACATATGAAATACACTTTTGACTGGTACTGTACATATGAAATACACTTTTGACTGGTACTGTATATATGAAATACACTTTTGACTGGTACTGTATATATGAAATACACTTTTGACTGGTACTGTATATATGAAATACACTTTTGACTGGTACTGTATATATGAAATACACTTTTGACTGGTACTGTATATATGAAATACACTTTTGACTGGTACTGTATATATGAAATACACTTTTGACTGGTACTGTACATATGGAATACACTTTTGACTGACTGTACATATGAAATACACTTTTGACTGGTACTGTACATATGAAATACACTTTTGACTGGTACTGTACATATGAAATACACTTTTGACTGGTACTGTATATATGAAATACACTTTTGACTGGTACTGTACATATGAAATACACTTTTGACTGGTACTGTATATATGAAATACACTTTTGACTGGTACTGTATATATGAAATACACTTTTGACTGGTACTGTATATATGAAATACACTTTTGACTGGTACTGTACATATGAAATACACTTTTGACTGGTACTGTATATATGAAATACACTTTTGACTGGTACTGTACATATGGAATACACTTTTGACTGGTACTGTACATATGAAATACACTTTTGACTGGTACTGTATATATGGAATACACTTTTGACTGGTACTGTACATATGAAATACACTTTTGACTGGTACTGTATATATGAAATACACTTTTGACTGGTACTGTACATATGAAATACACTTTTGACTGGTACTGTACATATGAATACACTTTTGACTGGTACTGTACATATGAAATACACTTTTGACTGGTACTGTACATATGAAATACACTTTTGACTGGTACTGTACATATGAAATACACTTTTGACTGGTACTGTACATATGAAATACACTTTTGACTGGTACTGTACATATGAAATACACTTTTGACTGGTACTGTACATATGAAATACACTTTTGACTGGTACTGTACATATGAAATACACTTTTGACTGGTACTGTACATATGAAATACACTTTTGACTGGTACTGTATATATGAAATACACTTTTGACTGGTACTGTACATATGAAATACACTTTTGACTGGTACTGTATATATGAAATACACTTTTGACTGGTACTGTATATATGAAATACACTGGTACTTTTATGAAATACACTGACTGGTACTGTACATATGAAATATGAAATACACTTTTGACTGGTACTGTACATATATGAAATACACTTTTGACTGGTACTGTACATATGAAATACACTTTTGACTGGTACTGTACATATGAAATACACTTTTGACTGGTACTGTACATATGAAATACACTTTTGACTGGTACTGTACATATGAAATACACTTTTGACTGGTACTGTACACTATATGAAATACACTTTTGACTGGTACTGTACATATGAAATACACTTTTGACTGGTACTGTACATATGAAATACACTTTTGAGTCTAACATCAGTATTGAAGGAAATGACATGAGTCTGGTTTCAGGTGCTGGAATTCCAACAGTTTATTTTATACTTTTTAGTGACTACAGAAAATGTTACATTTTAACACTGAAAATCCAAGGCTGGATGACATCATCACTTGCTTCTCTTTATTATTTTTATTCCAATTTTTGTTTTGTTTAGCAAACACAGCAGATGATGTTGCACAGCACTGAGCGAGCAGTAGCAAAGCCAAGAATATTAGAACCTAAATGATTAAACCAACCAAGCTATGAGATACTGTGGCCCATGAGGACAGTGTCTTGGAGTAGGAGTGCTGATCTAGGGGAAGGTGACCCCACTTATTTACTAGGATTCAAAGAGAACAAATTACTGAATTACTGTGTTCTCTTTGGAAATAAATGTCAGAGAGTTGGTTTCTGTATTTTTTGTTGTTCAACTAAACCTTCCAGAGCTCTTTATAAAATATGAATAATTTCTGGAAGAGGCCCCAAGTAAGGATGCATAATTCCAGGAACTTTAAATAATGTTTTTCCAGAAGTCCTGGTTGGAGGATTCTGGATTTCCTTCTTTATTTCCTCCAGATTCCGGGTTTCCTCCAACTGTGATTTCAGGTTAAACCAGGGAACCCTGCCCCCAGTGAGGGCCTCAGCCCCCTTTATTGTTTTAGTGTTTTCACATTCAAAATGACCACCTTTAGCCCACTACCTCTTTAGGGAATAGGGTACTACCTCAGATTTGCCCAAACGTCTGATTGTCTCAGGTGCTGCAGTACTATGATGAGACTCAGCCTGATTAGGGACACAGTAACACACATATATGGAAGCACACATAGACACACAGACAGACAAATGTACGCACACACACACACACACACACACACACACACACACACACACACACACACACACACACACACACACACACACACACACACACACACACACACACACACACACACACAAACACACACCACACACACACACACACACACACACACACACACACAGCCTGTCTAGTTCTACAATGTAACTACTGTCGTCTGCATGGCTATTCCCATTGAACTGTATGGCCCGTGGAGATTGAATGGAAGAGAAAGTAACAGAGGGCTGAAAGCTAAAATATCTAGACTCCACTTATCTGTGTCAGGATCCACTGTAACAGGGCCTGTTGTAAGAAGGAATGCTACTACTGAGAAATGAGATGAGCATCAAGCTGCTAAACTGAGTTCACTGACCACACACACGCAGACACACACGCAGACACACACGCAGACACACACACAGACACACACGCAGACACACACACACACACACACACACACACACACACACACACACACACACACACACACACACACACACACACACACACACACACACACACACACACACACACACACACACACACACACACACACACACACACGTGTGCACCATACGTAGAATGTATGCACACATGACTGTAAGTCGCTTTGGATAAAAGCGTCTGCTAAATGGCATATATTATTATTATTACACGCAGACACACACGCAGACACACACGCAGACACACACATAGAGAGAGACCAGATAAGTGCTGTCCCACCCATATACACACACAAGTTTCTTTGTAGGTTTATTAGACTTTGCTCATTGTCATTACACGAGTTTGCACCAAACAACAGACACTGTGTGGAGCCCAGACCCCATCCATCCCATCGCTAACCCCCCCAACTCCACCCACCTCACTGTCAGACAGTAAAGTGACTCAGATCAGTCCTTAAGGACCAACTGTTTTATATATCTGATGTATTCCAGCTCTAACTCCCCTGATTCAACTAGTCACGGGCTTCATGATTAGTTGACTTAGTTGAAAGAGGAGTGCAAGTGTTGGAATAGACCTAATATGTAAAATGGTTGGTGGTCTGTTACCTGATTCACACATTTGTAACCAGGCCACCACAGTACAGCTCGGCTTGGCCCTATAGTATGAATCAGGCACCAGAGGACTGGGTTGAGCAACACTGAGAGGACTTGCAGCCCTGGTTTAGTTTAAAACATCACTTCAGATTGTACATTTAAACAGGAGATTCCCTACACGGCTGAGTAACCTTGACTACAGAAGCCCCCGGCCTACAGCCTTCTACTAACATCTATACCCGTGCTGCGAATGGCAAATCAAAACTCAACATCTCTTAAACTCACAAATGCCAGTGCTTTTTCAAACGTTTTAATTCACTTATTGTTCCTTTTTTTCTCCACTTTTTGGTTTGTTTTAGAAATCTTTGGATGCTCATTATTATTATTAATACCCATAAAATAAAAAATAAAAAATTGATAAGTCAAAAGAATAGAAAACACATTACACACTGCTGCTTTTTTGACATCTATGAGCGAAGTACGTACCAACTGTAGAACGTCTGTATCTGAAATGACACCCTGTATAGTGCACTAGTTTTGAACAGAGCCATAGGGTTGGGTTAGTAGAGATATGAAATGAACATATCCCCTCATCAAAATCCTGATTTTCAATATTGTCCTGATCACATCCTGGATTAGCCATAGGGTTCTGGTCAGAAGTAATGCACTACATAGGAAATAGGATGTAGTGTCAGACGTGTGTCGGCCCGTTGTCAGGGCAATGGTCTCTGGCAGTGTTCAGAACACATGTTGAAGTGACAGAGCTGTGATCCACGAGAAGAAGAACACAAACCCACTCCTTCATCTGATCTAAGCAGGAGAATGTTCTAAGTCTATGAGACAAAACTGAATGTTCATTTGTTTTTGTTTTTGTTTGTTTTCTCTCAAAAAACCTACTATATACAAATCTAGATGTTCTACAAAGGCATAACTTAAAGCCGTGGTTAAGCAATAATACAAAAACACAATTCCATTCAAATCAAATCATCACAACACAGAAGACGAGAAAAGGAAAACATATGAACACATTATCACAGCAGTTGTTGGTTTTACCCTGTAAAAAACAATAGTCTACCATCATTATAATATCGGAATAAGTACCCAACGTCTGATAACAAAATAGTACACTTCACCTCTTCATCCAGACAAGTTTCAAACCTCAAGACCCTGAAACTTGTCCTCCGCGACCTTGAACAGAACACTTCTGCCAAAAAAAAACATAAAAAATAAATAAGAACCATAAATCTTTTTAAAAGAAGTAACAATAACAACATTAGTTACCAAACTAGTTGAGTTCTGCCTGACCCACTTTGACAATCTCTCTCCACAGAACCACAGAGTTCTCACTATGAGGTATTCAGAGACAAACACGGCCAGAGTGCTGGGCCTTCCTTCAAAGGGGAGGAGAGAGGATGGGAGGAGAGTGGGAGAGAGGGAGGGGGGCAGGGGAGAAGAAGAAGAAGAAGAAGAAGAAGAAGAAGAAGAAGAAGAAGAAGAAGAAGAAGAAGAAGAAGAAGAAGAAGAAGAAGAAGAAGAAGAGCTTTGGTATATCAGCAGGAGTGGAGATCAGAAATTCCTTTGGTATGTTTTCATTGCATGGTTGAGCTGGCGAAAGCACCACTTGTGAGAGAGAGCGAGAGAAAGAGAGAGAGCGAGAGAGAGAGCGATAAGGATGGAGAGAGTGAGAGATATTCCTTTAGTCTTCAGTAGTGGCCCGTCTCTACAGGCTGAGGTATTCAAAGAGTAAAAGGTCAAAGGTCATAGAGAGGTCAACAGTGGTTTAACACTTTGGTACAAGCAAGGCACTCTTCCTGGGAGTTTTAGAGAGGTTGTCAACATGTCTGTATAGAATGTTGTCAATATGTAATTTTAGAACGTTCAATGTTGTCAACATTTCATTCTAGAACGTTGTAAACATATAATTCAAGAACGTTTTCAACATGTCTGTCTACAATGTTGTCAACCTCTGTCTAAAACGTTGTCAACATCATTCTAGAATTTTGTCAACATCATTCTAGAATTTTGTCAACATTTCATTCTAGAACATTGTTAATATGTATGTCTAGAGTGTTGTCAACATCTTCATTGTTTTGGTAACATAGTCTACAGCTTCAGTATCATGTCTACCTATAGCTTTATAAGTAGAGAGTAGAGATGTTGAGAGACCAAGCAGAGCAGGGGGAGGGGAGGAGGACGAGAGGAGAGGAGGGGGTAAGGATAAGGAAATACAGTAAACCTTCTATCCACATCACTCATGTTGGCCGTGCAATGACAAAATCTTTGGTTATCTTTGGTATCATCAAAGTGATAGAAATCACAAATGGAAATTGAGTGAGGTAGCATCTTTGGTTCACACTAGAAAATATCAGTAGGTCTTAACACATTTAGAGATTTCTTTTTCTTCTTTGTTGTATTCTGTTCGACGTGAGGAAGCAGCTCTCGCTTGGCTCTGCTTCATTTAATATAATACTCATTAACATGGAGAGGAGCTACAGTAACCCACAGACAGAGGCAGAGATACCCCCCTCTGACCCCCACCCCCAGTCCAGAGTCTGGTACCCCAGACATGGAGAGGAGCTACAGTAACCCACAGACAGAGGCAGAGATACCCCCACTTTGACCCCCACTCCCAGTCCAGAGTCTGGTACCCCAGACATGGAGAGGAGCTACAGTAACCCACAGACAGAGGCAGAGATACCCCCACTCTGACCCCCACTCCCAGTCCAGAGTCTGGTACCCCAGACATGGAGAGGAGCTACAGTAACCCACAGACAGAGGCAGAGATACCCCCACTCTGACCCCCACTCCCAGCCCATAGACTGGTACCCCAGACATGGAGAGGAGCAAAGGAGCGAACCAAGCCCTTAGACAGTAAACTCCACACAATTTGACTCATACTTTGGGAAAGCAAGCCACTGTAGTACTTTCTTCCTGGTGCTGACATGCATAGCATCCATCTATACCCACTGAGGTGAGATGGAGGGAGAGGAGGATAGGAGAACCGGAATGATGGAGTAGAGAAATGGAGGGAGAGGAGAGATACTGGGTGAGGAAGAGAGGAGGAGAAATGGTAGTGGTGTAAAGTGCTTAAGTAAAAATACTTTAAAGTACTACTTTAAAGTAGTTTTTCGGGTATCTGTACTTTACCTTACTATTTATATTTTTGACAACTTTTACTTTTACTTCAATACATTCCTAAAGAAAATAATGTACTTTTTACTCCAATATCTTCCCTGACACCCACAAGTACTCATTACATTTTGAATGCTTATCAGGACAGGAAAATAGTTCAATTCCCGCACTTATAATGAGCATATCCCCGGTCATCCCTACTCCCTCTGATGTAGTGGACTCATTAAACACACATGCTTTGTTTGTCAATGATGTCTGAGTGTTGCAGTGTGCCCCTGGCTATCTGTAAATGATGTCTGAGTGTTGCAGTGTGCCCCTGGCTATCTGTAAATGATGTCTGAGTGTTGCAGTAAATGATGCCCCTGGCTATCTGTAAATGATGTCTGAGTGTTGCAGTGTGCCCCTGGCTATCTGTAAATGATGTCTGAGTGTTGCAGTGTGCCCCTGGCTATCTGTAAATGATGTCTGAGTGTTGCTGTGCCCCTGGCTATCTGTAAATGATGTCTGAGTGTTGCAGTGTTGCAGTGTGCCCCTGGCTATCTGTAAATGATGTCTGAGTGTTGCAGTGTGCCCCTGGCTATCTGTAAATGATGTCTGAGTGTTGCAGTGTGCCCCTGGCTATCTGTAAATGATGTCTGAGTGTTGCAGTGTGCCCCTGGCTATCTGTAAATGATGTCTGAGTGTTGCAGTCCCCTGGCTATCTGTAAATGATGCCTGAGTGTTGCAGTGTGCCCCTGGCTATCTGTAAATTATGTCTGTAAAAATGATGTCTGAGTGTTGCAGTGTGCCCCTGGCTATCTGTAAATGATGTCTGAGTGTTGCAGTGTGCCCCTGGCTATCTGTAAATGATGTCTGAGTGTTGCAGTGTGCCCCTGGCTATCTGTAAATGATGTCTGAGTGTTGCAGTGTGCCCCTGGCTATCTGTAAATGATGTCTGAGTGTTGCAGTGTGCCCCTAGCTATCTGTAAATGATGTCTGAGTCTGTGCCCCAGGCTAAATGATGTCTGAGTGTTGCAGTGTGCCCCTGGCTATCTGTAAATGATGTCTGAGTGTTGCAGTGTGCCCCTGACTATCTGTAAATGATGTCTGAGTGTTGCAGTGTGCCCCTGACTATCTGTAAATGATGTCTGAGTGTTGCAGTGTGCCCCTGACTATCTGTAAATGATGTCTGAGTGTTGCCCCCTGGCTATCTGTAAATGATGTCTGAGTGTTGCAGTGTGCCCCTGGCTATCTGTAAATGATGTCTGAGTGTTGCAGTGTGCCCCTGGCTATCTGTAAATGATGTCTGAGTGTTGCAGTGTGCCCCTGGCTATCTGTAAATGATGTCTGAGTGTTGCAGTGTGCCCCTGACTATCTGTAAATGATGTCTGAGTGTTGCAGTGCCCTGTAAATGATGTCTGAGTGGCTATCTGTAAATGATGTCTGAGTAAATGATGTTGCAGTGTGCCCCTGGCTATCTGTAAATGATGTCTGAGTGTTGCAGTGTGCCCCAGGCTATCTGTAAATGATGTCTGAGTGTTGCAGTGTGCCCCTGGCTATCTGTAAATGATGTCTGAGTGTTGCAGTGTGCCCCTGGTAAATGATGTCTATCTGTAAATGATGTCTGAGTGTTGCAGTGTGCCCCTGGCTATCTGTAAATGATGTCTGAGTGTTGCAGTGTGCCCCTGGCTATCTGTAAATGATGTCTGAGTGTTGCAGTCTGAGTAAATGATGTCTGAGTGTTGCAGTGTGCCCCATCTGTAAATGCTGAGTGTTGCAGTGTGCCCCAGGCTATCCGTAAATAAAAAAGAAAAGGAAATGATGCCGTCCGGTTTTCTTAATATAAGGAATTTGAAATTATTTCTACTTTCACTTTCACATATTTTAGCAATTACATTTACTTTTGATACTTAAGTATATTTAAAAACAAAATACTTTTAGACTTTTACTCAAGTAGTATTTTACTGGGTGACTTTCATTTTTATTTAAGTCCTTTTCTATGAAGGTATCTTTACTTTTTTAAAGTATGATAATTGGAGACTTTCTACCACTGAGAGATGGAGAGAGAGGAAGATAGGAGAGATGGAGGGATAGGAGGAGAGGAGAGTGTTAACAGTCACACTCAGGTCTTTAAAAATACTCTTTACAACATCAGCTACAAAATATAAGACATTATTCTTTGGTTGTACTTCTTGCTGTGATTCTGTCTAAGTGATTTGGTATTATAACTGCATACAGTCTAGGCTACCTGCCCTGGAGTGGAGAAAGCTTTGATTTTCATTTTTACTGTTTCAACAGTACAGGAAGAAAGCACTACGGAATGGGTCAAGGGTTATGGGTCATGGTTAGCAGCTCCTACTGGGGCAATTTCCCCCCTCCCCTGTCTGCTCTTCCAGTGCAGGAGGTAGAAGTCACCTCTAATCACTGATCCCAGGTCAGAAACAATATTTATTTCATCCTTCTAATGGTTACTGATAGGATTGGGGGCAAGGTAATCTGAAACTAGATCAGTTTATGGCAGCTTCTACCTGGAGTGTCTGGGGTTTACTGATGGACAGAAAACTGTGACCAATCAAATGTCTGTTTGACCTGACGGACAGATACTCTGACCAATCCAAACGGCTGCTGAACATTCCAGTGGCACCTGTAAGATTCCTCCTCAAAGCTGATTGAACCGTCCCACAGGATCTCGGTCCACCGGTCAGAACCCACACAGCTGATAGGCTGATTAAACGTCTATCCAGAGACCCTCCCTCAAACCGACCAGTCAGATAAAAGATAAGGACAGTGGGCAGGAGGTATTAAAGCTGTGAGATCAGTGATTGGGTAAAATGCCAGAACAGAGTTTTTAAAGCAGGTCAAAACAAGTCTTTGGTTTGTTTTTTCTTTGGACACTATAAATAGCAGTGTTATAGTACAGGCTTTAAGGTCAAAACGCTGTTTATAGGTATTTTCCTTAGTTTCTCCTGGTTTCTACATTGTAAAGCTTTTCCACCGAGGTTGAGTCTGTCAGTCTGTCTCCACATACACAGTAAAAAATCTTGACTGCTTCAAACTAGAAAAAAATAAGTCTCCACGCTAACTAAAAACTTTAACACCATATCTAATATAAAATGTAGTCAACTCAACACTTGATTACCTGAGATGACATAAATTCAAAATTGTAAGTCAGCGTGGCAACTTATTTTTTCCAAGTTAAATCAACTCAAAACTGTGCCCACTCTCCCCCTCCAGTCCCTCCTCCTCAGGCTTTGCTGCAGGTGGAGACGGAGGAATTAGCGGAGTGGGTGGAGCCTCCGTTGTCGTCGAGCCACTTGTCGAGGCTGCGTCGGCGTGCGTTCATGAAGAAATTTGAGACGGTGGTCAGCTCCAGGCCCAGCTGCTGACTGATGGTAATCTGAAGCTCCTTGGACGGACGCTTATTCTCCTTGAAGATGGCGTGGAGTGTTCTTCTCTGGACGTCGGTAAACACCAGCCGAGGCTTCTTGGAGTGGCCACCATTACCGCTGTGGTTGCTGCCGCTGTGGTTTCCGTCGCTGCTGCCACCGCTGCCGCCACGGTCACCACCAACTTTACAGTGGCCATGGTCCTGCTCCTTGCGCTTACATGCTAAGGGTGGGAGAGAAAGAGAGATGTTATAACAAACTACATCATACCAACATCAACACAGTATACAACACTGTATAACAACAATAGGCTACAGCACACAATCATCTATACCGTGGAATATAACACACATACACGGGTAGCCTCATAATAACCTACATTGGAGCTCACAGCTGAAAACAATTGCCGCTGACCGTGGTGCTGAAGCACACGGTAAGTCGGCCCTCCCTGCATATCGTGACTTTACCAATAGAGGGCAGTAGTGAGCTGGCAAACAGCTGTAGCAGCGCTGAATTCGACCAAAAGCCATTCATTCTACTTAGCTGGAGGACCTCGGTTTGACAGTCACTTTCCCAGATAGATTATTTAATATAGATCTTAGACCATCTTTTCTTGGACCAATGATATTTCACTACCATCTTACAAATGTATGCAAAACAAGCAAGATGGATCTGCATGCCAGGTGCGTGTTGTTAATGTGTGATATTCGAGTCTATGAAATGAACTAATCACAGAAAGGTCTGTGTGTGTTCTGTGATAGCAGAAGTATTAGCCTAGTTAGGTAGAGACACCCCTAGATAACCATTAACAGAGAGCTACCGCTCCGTGTGGAGTTGAGTTGGCATCCTATCTGCTCTGTTTGTGTATGTGTGAAGCTTTATCCTATCTGCTGCGCTATAAATCAACGTGCTGAAGGCCACAGTGACACCCCAGCAGCCACCGCGCGGAGCTGACAGACAGGTAGTCGGACAGGTTGGGAGCTTTCCCAGGCTCGTTATCACCCCTGCCCCCCCCCCCCCACACACACACACACAGCTCTGCCCGTCTGACAATCATTAAGCAGATAACTCCACACTGAGGTAGCCTAGCAATGGCGTGACTACACGCACTGGTGTACCAGCAGCAGCGGTGTATGTGTGTGTTTTGTGTATGTTTAAAATAAATAAATAAAATATATGATTAGCCCCTTTTCCGAATACAAGAGCCGATTCACTCAGTTTGACAAGTTTTTTAATTAGGCCTATTACAAATATGTTCAATAACATGCTATTTTGGGGCGGCAGGTAGCATAGTGGTTAGAGCGTTGTACTACTAACCGAAAGGCTGCATGTACGAATACCCGAGCTGACAAGGTAAAACTCTGACATTCTCCCCCTGAACAAGGCAGTTAACTCACTGCTAGGCCATCATTGAAAATAATAATTTGTTCTTAACTGACTTGCCTAGTTAAATATAGGTTGAAATACTAAAGCACAAACCTCCCAAACGGGAATATAATATGCTTAAAGTTGATCGAATTTCTAACGATCAAAATGATAATGTCAGAATCAACGCTTGAGATAAATTATCGACAGGTGCAATATCAGGCCTGAACTTTTACAATTGCTTTAAGAAAACACATTTTTCTGTATTTGCTGCTAAATTAATATAAGCCTGGTTAATTGATGAGTGTGAGAGGGAGTGTATAGGTCTAGAATTTACAAGTATACACGCAACTTCTCAACAACATCGTGCCAAAAGCAGAGGACCACAACGGAAATTCGTTTTTTCTGCATTATCCTCGATTCTTTTAAACCCAATTCACATGTAATACGTTGCATTTACAATTCGTGAAAAAATATCTATCAATTCAATATTAAATAGGTTAATGATGTGAGTAGGCCTAGTCTACAGGCAGGCATAGGCCTCGGTGACATGAGAAAACCGCCAGGCATGCATGATGTAACATGGGGAAATGGAATAAGCCACATTTCAATAATCAATATCAATCTTCTATTTTAGTTCTTAGTAGGCCGATCACACACACATTTCACCCGAGAACCGATCGATATATGTTCGTGTACGGGCTTCCTTTTCCTGTTTACAGACATTCTACATTTCCAGAATCTGAAACGTTATTAATATTAGGAGAGATATTTCACAACGAAGCCTTTATGATTCAGGTCGAAGTTATATAATGAAAAATATGTATATACTTTCATTAGGGAGAAATAAAATATATATGCGCATGGATGCAATAGCTACATATATTGTGGTTGAGGTTTTATGGAAGTGAAATTAGGCTCAAATAGAATGAAGAGGGAGACACTGGCAAAATAATCTCCCCACTCAAAAAGTCAACCCAATAAGCCTAATGAAAAATATGTTATTTTACTTTTAACTTTTATAAACGCATGTCAGGGCTAAATAGAACAGCACAGGCGTACTGCCTAACATTCATGAATTCACTGAAAACAATTCCGGGAAATGTATATTTTTTTCTGTCCTGAGTGATAATGTTTTCCCTTAGCTTATTGGTTCTACTTCTAATGGATCAAAACAAATGTGTTTGGCGTCAACAGACTTATAATAAGTAATACCCTGATTTTGAATCACCTGCATCGAAAGATCAAGAGTTGCGTTTGGACTGCAACATGTTTATTCGTCTATTTAAGTCACAAAAACAATAACATGTCAAATGATATGGTATATATAAGGTTTGCTATGCAAGACTGTTGATGGCACACACAAACACACACGCTGCAAATAAACAATGGCGATTTAACACACTTTCAGCAGCGTACCGCCTCACACTTTTCACAAGCCAAAAACCCATCCGCCTCAGCGCGTCATTGATTAGACATAAAGCAATTCCTTTGTATGCTGGCGACTGCGTGGCTCCGTCTGTGTGTCCGCTAGAACGGTTCAGGCGGATTGACTCGGGTCCTCGGGGACAAATTAATAGAGAGCTATCTATCAGTTAATTACCACAAACCCAGAGTCAACCCCGCGTCACGCCTCCTAACGAGTTTAGCTCCAAAACAAAAACACACTCACTGAGACACAATAAGTGCGTCAACGCAGCCAAAGACACAGTTTCCATAAGCTTTCCTCAAGATTTAAAACAATGGTCATATTGATCCTGGAAAATATTCTATTATATTCTATTATATTATATTGTTATTCTGTTATACTATTTTCCGCAGATGTTCCATCCCTCAGCCCTGAAATGCACAGCTTGAGGATGTTACTACATGTACTGGCAGCAAATTAATATTTTCATGATGTAAAAATAGTTTTTTAAAACGTGATTCTTATTCTCCCGCGCGTGGACTCTGTTTGGGAACAACAAAAAGCTGATGAGTTGGGCAGAATAAGCTCATTCGGGTCCCATATCACCTTACCAACACACACACACACACAACACCCCCCACACACACACACACACACACGCGCGCGCGCGTGAATAGACACATGGGCCCTTATCTTATAAAATGGAAAAAGCCAAGAGACAGAGATTACAACAAAGACAATGATGAATTCAACTGCAGGAAATTCCAGAGGGAGGTTTCAGTTCTGTCAAACCACTGGCTACTCCAATGTCAGATTCAAGACAGCTGCAGACAATAGGCCTACTGTTACAACGACGAGCACCAAACAATCTTAAATAACCCCTATGGATAAAGAGTAAAGGGAGAGAGAAAGAGAAATAAAAAGGAAGTAGGTATTACCGAGGGTTCGCTCACCTGCGAGCCTGAGCGCGCTCATGCGTGTGAACTCAGGCTCCTGCAGCCACTTCCACATCCGGCGGAAGGTCTCTCGGCCGGACTTGAGCTTGGACCAGGGCTTGGGGTTCCGGAGCAGATCTGACAGTGTTCCCTGGGACCGACACAACACCCTCTGGGCGAAGATAGCCTGGGGGATGGAGTAACGCTTCAGCTCTGTGGTGATCCTCTGCGCTACTTCTTTGGTGTTTACTTCTTCCATTTGACCCGACGAATTACCGTCGGTACCGCCACCACCACCAACCCCCTGGACGTGAACCCCGGGCCCTGAGGCGTGGCTCTGGGTGTTGTTGTCCCGGGGGTTCCTGTGGCCCAGGACGTGCCCCGAGGCTCCGAGGTGGGCATGGGGGTGGTGGTGATGGAGGCCGTTTATATGGAGCATGTTCCCCGAGGAGGTGAGGTGCTGGTCGGCGTGTCTGGCCAGCATGGTGGGGTGATGAGCCTCGAACCCACCGGGAGTCAACTGCATCTTCTCCCCCGGCATGGAGGCTGAGACCCCGGGGTGGGCATAGGGAGGCAGGCCGGCCTGGGAGCTGTGTAGACCGGCCAGGCCAGAGCCAGACAGTGGGGAGAGGCTCTGTCCCATCCCAGGGGCGTCTTTGTGGTGGTATGGGGAATAGAGGTTGTTGATCGGCGCCAGCCCCCTTTCGTCCCTCATAAACGTAAAGCTGCCGGTGACATTACCAGGGAGTCGCTGATGATGATTATGAGGTTGATGAGGATGGTGGTGGTGTGGATGATGATGATGATGGTGATGAGAGAACTTGTCTGCAACAGTGGAGATGGGGGGTAGGGGAGGCTGGAGAGGTGTGAGGGTGGTGTAGGTGCTTGCGCTCATTCCAGGGGGGGTCTCGCACATACTCATGGCAGGGTGCAGGTGATGACCGGGGTGTCCAGTGTTGTGTCCGTGGTGGGAGTGGTATTCTCCCCCGTCTAGCAGG
Source organism: Oncorhynchus gorbuscha (assembly GCF_021184085.1). Taxonomy (NCBI): domain Eukaryota; kingdom Metazoa; phylum Chordata; class Actinopteri; order Salmoniformes; family Salmonidae; genus Oncorhynchus; species Oncorhynchus gorbuscha. The sequence continues at coordinate 3,141,922 of NC_060176.1, forward strand.
CTCGTCATGCCCATGGAGCGGTGCGCCAGCCCTCGGCCCCCACCCGGGCGGGGGTGTGGGCTGTGGCCGACTAGCAGCTCTCCTGGACCGGCCACAGACTCATGGCTCAGGTCGCCGAGGCTCTCCATGGACAGTTGCGCGTTCATAATGCTTGGCGACCATCTATGTGACCTGGGAGAGGGATGGATGTCCAGAGAACAGTCCAGAGTCCTCACGGCGGGAAAGTTCCCTCCCAGTCTGTTGGTTTGTTGTGGTGGTTTGTCTCCTGAATCCTGGTTGATGGACGTTTTTTGTATCGTTTTTATGGCTGGTGTTTTCTTCCTCTTGTCTTTGTTGATTATTTTCTTTCCTCCGATTATATATTTTAATTCCCTTTTTAGACTCGTTTTATTGATACTACATTTATTGATACTACATTTTATTTTTTGCTTCCTCCGGGTTGTGTCTCGAGCCCCCCCGCCTGTCCTTGCGCTCCGGTCGGGTCCTGCGCCATCTCTCTCTCCGTGGCTTTTCTCGTGCTGCTCGGTTTCTCCACACCTCGGTTTCACCACTGCCGATCCCGAACATACGCACATGCGCACGGGCGACCTTCCATCCCCTCCCACCACACACACACACACACACACACACACACACACACACACACACACACACACACACACACACACACACACACACACACACACACACACACACACACACACACACACACACACACACACACACACACACACACACACACACACACACAGCTCTGACGTCAGTTATTAAGGAAGTTACAACAGAGGTATAAAGATACCTGCAGGTTATAAACCCCCCTCTCACACACCCATTGGAATGAAATAATTACATCAAAAAATTAATTAATATTATTTACTAGGTTATCATTTACATGTTCAATGGAGCCTATTGAGCCTATTGTATTTCAACACAAATAAAAACCTATTGATCCAATATCGTTCTGGAGCCTCCTTAACATGTCATGCAGAACAAATGAAGTGAACTTCCGGGTCCATTCTCCACTTGTCAATGAGGTGTGCGTGTGTGATTAGACCATGGCAGTGTGCATGCAGTATTCAAAACCTTATATTCACACACGTGTCCTTCATAATCACCACCTATCTTGAACCAAATGTCATCATGCTGTTTCTCTAATTTTATATAATGAAGCTAAAATGGGATCCCAACAAAGTCCCCTAATAGAGGATTATTGTAGCAATCTTTCAATTTCAGTCCGAATGAAAACTATTCCATATGTCGGTTTGAAGTAACAAATGAAGCTGTACTTCTCTCTCTTTAGAAATGAAAAGATGAACAGATGTGTCTATTGTTAAACCATTAAGATTAACGAACCGTCCGGCCGTGCGTGGGAGTGTGTGGGTGTGTGTAGGCTAAGTGTGTCCACGCGTGCCCCCATCGATACGCGGAGTGTGTGTGTGGTGTGTGAACTTGATCACAGTGAAGAAAAGTATTAATTCATGAATAAGCCTATGTTTACGTTAACATTACATTTCTCATGATAATAATACGTACTAATGTTAGTAATTAATTGAGAAAAATGGAATGACAAATAATGAATGACAAATATGTTTTATGTTTTATTGCGTCATTTTATTTCCTTCACACATTGAGGAGTAGGCCTACATCATTACAATACAATTTCAAACATTGTACATTTCCTAAATTGGCTGCACATTGGATGAACATCAAATGATTTGGGGGGGGTGCTTCGAGGCGTCCTTTACACGCGGTCAGGCAGGCGACAGCTTGCTGCGGCCAGTGGCCAGCCCGAGCCACATGTCAAAGGTGACGCTTCAAGACTCCTAATGTTAACAGCTGCTCGTACAGATTAACTTCACACACACACACACACACACACACACACACACACACACACACACACACACACACACACACACACACACACACACACACACACACACACACACACACACACACACACACACACACACACACACACACACACACACACACACACACACACACACACACACACACACCGCGGCGTCTGTCAGGGTCAAGAACAACAGGACACCGTTCAGTTGAACAAGTTAAAGAAGAGAAACGTAAAAGTTAAATGGTCTCTAATAGGAAGTCAACGTCAGTGGCGTGTGGGGACTTGACGTTTGCCCAAAAACAAATACACTTAATGAAGAACGAGATGCTTTCCAACGGTATGGACATAATAAAGGACTGGGCAGAGATTCAACATAGGCCTATTGATAACTTACAAACAAAACGTGCAGTCTAGGCCTAATAACAAAATAGTCAATATCAACAAGGTAAATAAAATGTGTTAACATTTAAAAAGTAATACATTTAAAATTAAATATGTTATCAATTTGCTAAATTAATTGACATAACATTCGTGAGGCAAATAATAATCAATCATCACGAATAACAGATTGCTCCTATCAGACGAACAGACAAACATATTATAGTCTATATCAGGCCAAATAAGAAGAGAAAGATTCATGTTTCAGCAGCCACATCTGCACACATTCTCATGCGGATCGATATGTTTCCCTCCAGCAACATGCAAAAGGGCGGTGTGCGCGTGTATGTGTTTGAGTGTCATAGTGTTGAGGCCTATTCACGCGTCAAAGCCGCAGTGTGTGTGTCGTGTCCTTGTAGAGAATAGTCTGTGGTTGTTATAGCAAGTATTTGATGAATGTAGAAACAGAGAGAGAGAAATATATATATAACCTATTCACACAAACACTGCTTTTCATAAAACGTGTGTCAACTAACTAAGAAGTCAACTGACATAACAAAACCTTTAAGCTGAAAAGAAAACTCCATCCCTCACCGTAACTGCAGAAACATACAGTAGATAGGCTATGACATGTCTGGCCGTTTTAATTATGGCCATGGAGCTTACAAATGACTGTCCCGCAACAACGTCGTTGAAAACATATTGTCATATTGTAAACGATAGGCCTGTACCACAGATCTGTAGCAGCCACCTCCACAATAGCATGTATCGTAATATTCAATAGAACATCACGATGCTCTCGGCTTGGTTACCAGTCATTCCTAGGTAGTTGAATAGTCAGAAGCAGAGCATTTATTTAGATAAAATAAAAAAACATGGCTCTGGTCAGAAGGTAAAAGACAGTCAGGTAAGTTAACCCAAAGCACCAGCCTTATTAGAGCAAAGCGGAAACACCCTCACCCATTGGGTCGGTTGGTCCGGCTGCACCGTGGAGACTGTCTGTATTAATTATTAATTATCCACAGACTGCTGTTGTATTGTGTTGACTCTGGGTCATATTCACAGTCATATATATCCTACAGTCAGCATTAGGTTATAGTGTTGAATCCAATAACCAATGTTGCATATACAAGTATTAATAGAGTAGGCCTATGCCTCTCCTCTCTCTATGTGAATGTTGATGAGGATGGTAACAGAGTATGTTTATGGAGCAAAGGTTAGGCCTACTACAAATATCCTAACCCGAATAGTGACTGTTTGGTTGTAGCCTTCAGTGCATAGCGTCCAACATTCCATGGTTTTACGGTGGCCGTTTCTAAAGTGCAGCATAACATTATTATCGTTCATTTCATATGCTGTGGTTTATAGTGGAGACAGAGGCACATGGATCGATCATCTCAGTTCTACAGATAGTGACATACTACTACAGAGATGGGTTATTAACGCTCATAACGACACTATTAGAATTCCCAAACCAGATTTAGGCAAAAGCGATCGAAATCCATACATACAGTGGCCTGAATTGAATTAAGCGTGGTCAATATGCCTGTTCACATGATTATATGTAGGCCGGAACTATTAATATCTACCTATTTCTTATTGCTAAATATTGTGCATAGACTATGCTAAACAATTCAATAATATTTGATTTCAGACCGAGGTTTTAAATTCGTATAGGATAGTAATAGCCTGATACCAAACGTTTTATTGATTGCTAAAGGCTATATAGCAACTCAAAATACAATTAGAATCTTAGGCGCTGTTTTTTCAATATTTTTATGTAGGGTAGTCTTACTTCCTCGAATAAAAAAACAGTTTACTATTCGTTTAATTTAAAGTTCAAATAGTTGAATGGTCAATCTGCAAACAGGTCTCGAATCAGCAACCTCATGGAGTAAGACTATGGCATTCTTCAGTAAACTTCTAGAACGATTTCACTTTACTGACACTTTAAAATGAATACATGTGTTCTAATAAAAACCCTTTCTTTAGGCCTCCTTCTTGAAGGCTGGAGAAAAATGAGCTCTATGCCTATACCTTTACACTTTGACACCTAATTTGTTTTATAAAAAAACGAAAGCATTTAAAAGGATGCTCTTTCTGAGCAGTAGGATACACACAACAGGACATTCGTCTGAGCGGCACGGTAACTAACACAACCTTCACTTATTATAATTCTTGGGATTTATGGTATTAAATATACAGCATTTGTAATAATTTATATCCCTGGCCAACTGGCATACATCTGTAGTGTAATGATATGCTGCAGTCGACTCCATTGTAAGAAATGCAGTGATTGACTTCGAACGAAAATAAACTGTCCAAATAGTTTTTCAATAGCCTATTGGTAATTAGGCCTACACTAAAACATATTCCCCTGTAGCCTATCATAAGGTAATAGTCTTAATTCTCCCCATGTCCTAGATTATTATATACATTTATATGCCTTTAAAGCATTAGAGCCTTACACAAGTTTTTAAAAGCTGTCTCTAAGTGGTTATAATGACCATACGTCATCTGATGGTTGCTGTAATGTTCGTACGGGCACATTAAACATATTTATTTGAGGAGCGAGAGCTGCAAATATTGAGAGCAGATTAGTGACGGCACTAGGGTCACAATCTGAAATGTTTGGATTTGATTGCTTGTATCTTCGGCCCTGTTGAAACGGCGTTAGATTATTCCGGATCATTTGGTTTTCGACATCATGGGAGATTCTCGTGTCTTCGCCTCGGAATGAATTGTCCTATAATATTCATAGCATATTGTGATAAAGCAGGCTAGGCCTAGGCTATAACGACTGATGGAGGGAACACATGTTTATGGATAAAGAGTGACATGCAGGCCAGGCGTATGTATATCCAACTATCTCAACGTCTGAATATTCTTCAACCAAAACATCTTGGTTTAGAATTGCAGACAGGTTGTCTTAACAATGTCATGGTGTGGTGGAAATCATTATCATCACCATCATCATCTTATCCACGAGAAAACACTGATTAGGTTGTCTCGATGTCAACACATTTTTCTGCAACACCAAATTATACCATTGTAATATATATTATATTTAAATTAAATAGAAAATATAGAATAGACCAAATAAGGAGCAGGGTGGTTTATCAAGAGGTTATGTTCTGTTCATCGAGAGATGAGTGAGACATTTCATAAGGTGGTAGGCCAATATTTATCCATCTGAAATGGTTTCGAATCATTCAGGTGGTATAGCCTACTATGTTATTGCATTAATGTCTGGCAAAACAAAATAGTTTAGGAAAAAGGGTTTTGGGTTAGATTTTTTGTCATTTTCAGGGATCACTGAATATACCCGGGATAAATTGAACTATACAAAGCAGCAGGAACAACAAAAACACACAATTTGACGTTTAGAGACAACAACTTCGAAATTTGACATTTGGAGAATGTGGACGAACGTCTAATTCTGCAGTGAGACTGATAACTTGTTGCAGCACCAGACCTTTCGTCAATAAACCTATTTAAAAATAAATATTATTTCGTGTGAAAGTTGGCTTTTGCAATGGTCTTCTAAAACCCCAGTCAATAGACTACATTTACATGACAAAAAATGAAGAAGATAGTTGGATCATTTGTGGTAAGCAGTAAAAGTGCGCGTGTGTGTAAGGGGAGGGCCAAAGGCACTGAGCAGAACATCTGCAATGTGTGCTCGCCTGTTGCGATGACAACTACAATTACTACAGTTACTAGAGTTAAAATATCAATGTATATAAATCTAGTTTACATTTGTAACACAATCCTTCATATTAATATCGGGTTAAAATGTGTTGTCATTGAAGTCTAATGCCCCTAGCTCTTTTAACCCTGAATGTAGATATCAACTGGTGGATGAGTGCGAAACCTAACAATAAACTGGTAATAACATAATGAAATAACATAATGAAATAGGTCCAAACAGACTATGACTAAACAATGTCTGACACGCACGCACGCACGCACGCACGCACGCACGCACGCACGCACGCACGCACACACACACACACACACACACACACACACACACACACACACACACACACACACACACACACACACACACACACACACACACACACACACACACACACACACACACACACACACCTCTGGCTGTCATCTCCTACCACAACATGAATCTGATGCCCTCATGCATCTTTTACGAGCCTCCCAGTTTACACACATTTTCCTGTCAAACCCCCCAGATACACACCACATCTGAACACACCCCAGATACACACCCCATCAGAACACACCACATTTGAACACACCCCAGATACACACCCCATCAGAACACACCACATCTGAACACACCCCAGATACACATCCCATCAGAACACACCACATCTGAACACACCCCAGATACACACCCCAGATACACACCCCATCAGAACACACCACATCTGAACACACCCCAGATACACATCCCATCAGAACACACCACAGTGTTGCAGCAGAACACACCCCAATCTGAACCACATCTGAACACACCCCAGATACATACCCCATCAGAACACACCACATCTGAACACACAACAGCAGAACACACACATAGACACACAGCTTTCTCCATCATGGTCCAGTTCAGTTCATACATACTAAGAAATGCAGACGGAATGCCATGAATAGCGGACATGATTCCTACATGTCAGAAAGGCATGTCTATTCTAGACAGTATATTTCTATAGCTGAACGTTCCACGCTGAGCCCAACTGAACATGACACACAGGTATGATGAACACTGTAGCTCCACATCGGTTTAATAGCTAGTCATTCAACAAGAGTTGGAGTGTCTCGCTCTCTCCCGTGTTGCGTCAAGCTCCGGTGCAGGCAGGTCAAGCTGCCCTCGTGCGTCCTGTAGAAACAGCACAGGGCGTGCCTCCATTTCAACCTCAAACTCTCCGGTTCCTCGGCGGAATAAAACCTGCCGTTTCCCTCTGCCTGTCAGTCCGTCCCGTGTGCTCCTCGTGCGGTTCCCGCCTGTCTCTGCCCGTGCTTTTAATGTTCCTCGCGCATTTGACTAGCAGCCTGGTTATGGATCGGCCCGGGCAGAGAGGGAATCAGTATGCAGTATGCAAATTACTTCAGTTTCAATCGAAAGGTTCGATCCGTGGTGGAGGGCACGTGGAAGTGGGGGTCGGTCAGCCCTCAGCACGTGAGCCTCATCTCAGCTGGACCCTGAAATATTTTATTTGAATGATCCGCAGTTTTCTCCAAAACATGGTTTATTATTGGTGACGTTAGAAATAGATTGAGAACCAAATATTTGCAACACAAGGGTATTTAAAGAGAGATCGAGTGTATGTTGATCTGGATCCTTGTCATGATCTATATCCATGCTATTGTGAAGGACAAGGTTATGGTAAATTCGTAGCCTATCAACAAATCTTCCTTATATAATTAACATTCAAACAATGAATGGGCATTTAGGCCCAGGCCTATAGGGGTTTTCTTATAAATATAACCAGTCATAGAAAGCAATTAACCTTTGCTGAAATGGGCTCAGACAATTCTAACGGATTTATAAAAGTAGAAGGCCTATAATCTATAGTGCAATTTCTAACATATCAGAGAATACAAAATCCTTCACATATTTTTTTAAAATGAAGAAACATACAAATTGTACAGAAATACAGATAAATACATTATAGATATAGTAGCCTATATTATACTGTGGGCCTATAAATCATGTATTTTATATGAACACGTTTGGTTTTATTCTTGCTGTCTTGAAGAACATGATACATGTAATGCTGTTGATATCAATGTGTTTTAAAAGTCAGAAGCAGATAGAGATTTTATTAGATCATGTTTCAAAACATCTGCATATCAGTCAGCTAATATGACAACAACCTAGTTGTGGTTGATTGACAGGAGAGGAAAAGAGGAGAGAAGAGAAGAGAGAAGAGGGGAGAGAAGACAGAAGGGGGAGAGAAGAGAAGAGGAGGAGAATAGAGAAGGAGAGAAGACAGAAGAGGGGAAGAGAAGAGGAGGAGAGAAGACAGAAGAGGAGGAGAGAAGAGGCAGAGAATAGAGAAGGAGAGAAGACAGAAGAGGGGGAGAGAAGAGGCAGAGAATAGAGAAGGAGAGAAGACAGAAGAGGGGGAGAGAAGAGAAGAATAGAGAAGGAGAGAAGACAGAAGAGGGGACGAGAAGAGGAGGAGAATAGAGAAGGAGAGAAGACAGAAGAGGGGACGAGAAGAGGCAGAGAATAGAGAAGGAGAGAAGACAGAAGAGGGGGAGAGAAGAGGCAGAGAATAGAGAAGGAGAGAAGACAGAAGAGGGGGAGAGAAGAGGCAGAGAATAGAGAAGGAGAGAAGACAGAAGAGGGGGAGAGAAGAGAAGAATAGAGAAGGAGAGAAGACAGAAGAGGGGACGAGAAGAGGAGGAGAATAGAGAAGGAGAGAAGACAGAAGAGGGGACGAGAAGAGGAGGAGAATAGAGAAGGAGAGAAGACAGAAGAGGGGGAGAGAAGAGGAGTAGAGAAGAGGGGAGAGAAGACAGAAGAGGGGAAGAGAAGACAGGAGAGGAGGAGAGAAGAGGGGAAGAGAAGAGGGGAAGAGAAGACAGGAGAGGGGGAGAGAAGAGAAGGAGAGGAGAGAAGAGGGGAAGAGGAGAGAAGAGGGGAAGAGGAGAGGAGAAGGAGAGAAGAGAGGAGAGGTGAGGGTATGGTGGAGAATAGATGAAAGTAGAGAAGAGGAAAGGATAGTGGTCCTTCTGTAGCTCAGTTGGTAGAGCATGGCGCTTGTAACGCCAGGGTAGTGGGTTCAATTCCCGGGACCACCCATACGTAGAATGTATGCACACATGACTGTAAGTCGCTTTGGATAAAAGCGTCTGCTAAATGGCTTATATTATCTTATATTATATTATTATTAGAAGAGAAGGGTAGAGGAAAGGAAAGGAGGAGAAGAGAGGAGGATAGGAGAGAGAGAGAATAAGAGTTGAGTGTGTGTGTTGACTGGTAGGGCTGGTGTATGGGACACATGGGACAGACCCCATCTGTCTGGGTTAGGGTTTGGCCAGCTGAGAGAGTGAGGGGTCAGGGTTAGAGGTCGGGCTCAGGGGTTAGAGACCTCTGGACAATAATATTAACAGTCATATTCAATCAAAACAGGCAGGCGGTTTTCCTGGTCCAGTAATGATATCAGTAGGTGAACATGTTTTGCAACATGGGGTCGTCTGATTTGTATTATTCAATATGAGAGAGTGTGTTGTGCATGTACAGGTGTGGGTGTGTGTGTAGATAAAAGTGTGTGTGTGTGGCTGTGTGTAAGTGTGTGTGCCGATACAGGGGGTCAGTACGTGCAGGTAGGGGGAACAGGGATTAGTAGGAAGAGGTTTTAGCGAGGACACCGCTAGTGTCTGTTAACAGGGGATTACAATGGTGACACCTATCTGCTTTTACAGGATTACCTGACACACACACAATATCACACACACATGTTAATGTCTTAATACCTGGAGTGGCAGGTGTGTATGTGTGTTTGTATGTGTCAATTGAATATAATACGTGGAATGGTTCCATAAAGCCAGTGATTAGTAATTGCAACAGATAACACCTTAATGTGCAGCCACGCTGTGGCCATTGCTGTCATAAATTACAGCTGTGTGTGTGTGTTTGTGTGTCTAGAGGGGGTGGTGTAGGAAGTAAATCTGTATGTGCATTCTGAAGAGGTTCAACCATGTTTACATAGCGCACACGCACAAACACACACACACACACACACACAAACACAAACACACACACACACGCACAAACACACACACACACACACAAACACACACACACACGCACAAACACCACACACCCACTTGAGTATGTAGTGGTAAATCTAATTCAGGTTATGTGTAGGGATGTTCCAATGGAGGGATGGACAGACAGACATTGAGAGGGAAGGAGAGGGAGAGAGAGGGAGAGGCAGGGAGTAAGAGGGATGGAGAGACAGAATGACAGGGAGAAAGAGAGAGACAGAGGGAGGGAGGTAAGGAAATGGGGATGAAGAAAGGGAGAGACTGAGTATTGGTCAGGATGAATAATAGAGGCTACAGTAATCACATCACAGAGAGGAGAGGATAAGTGCCTGTCTCACTCCCAGAAAACAGACCCTCTTTCTCCCTACCCGTCCCTCCATCCCGTCTATCCCTCCACCTCTAACCAGCTCTCCCTCTCTCTCAGTCCCTCCTCCCTTTCTCCCTACCCCTCCCTCCATCCCATCTATCCCTCCACCTCTAACCAGCTCTCCCTCTCTCTCAGTCCCTCCCTCCACACTGGGAGGGATGAAGGGAGGAGGCAGAGGCTGCTGATCTGACTTCTGGACAGCGCTAAAGGACCCGAAGCTTCTGCACATGTGCAGGATTCTCTACTTGACCTGTGGTCTCTGCTCTACTCATAGAGAACCTCCATTCACATTTCTCACTGTCAGTCATGAATGATAATTCTTCAACTTTTACTGGAGAAAAGCCCATGCAGCCTCTGCATACCAACCGTTTGATCTCAATCAGTGTAACGTTCGTCGTCTTCCTCTGATGAGAAGTAAGAGAGGTCGGACCAATTTACAGCGTGGTAAGAGTCCATTTTAATAAGACAAACTGAACCCTACAAAAATAACAACGTGAAACAAACGAAACAGTCCCGTGTGGTGACAAACACTGACATGGAAAATAATCACCCACAACTCAAAGTGAAACCAGGCTACCTAAATATGGTTCTCAATCAGGGACAACGATAAACAGCTGCCTCTGATTGAGAACCATACCAGGCCAAACACAGAAATCCTAAAACATAGAAAAAGGAACGTAGACAACCCACCCAACTCACGCCATGACCATACTAAAACAAAGACATAACAAAATAACTAAGGTCAGAACGTGACAATCAGTTTCATGAGGATACGCATTCAGATTTTCTTGAGTTATAAAGTGTTGTTTCGAAGTAGCCTACAGTGTTGTTTTGACCAACATTATTGATGACTTCTTCGCCCTCAATTTGGGGAAACAGGAGCCTCAAAAATGTCTGTGTACAGTTGCAGGGGGTCCGTTTGAATTGAGAGAATGCTCTGTTATGAAAATATATATTTTTGCTCCATTAAGCAATCCAACAAATGTGGGCCGCCATCGTGTCTATTTAAAATCTTCTCACTCATTGACTGAGACACCCACCCGTGTAGATCAATGAAAGAAGACGTGAAATAGACAAGATGTCTGCAAAAATCTTTGGGTAAATCACATTATCTGGTGTAACAATCTGTAGCTACAGTTCTTTGCACTTGTGTCTCTACACCTGAGACACACTTGGACACACTGACTTGTACAACATGGTTCATAAAAAAATATTGTATGTTACTTTTACTATATAAAACTGTTGTTGAATACCCAGTTCTCTTGAGTTAGTATTAAATAGTGCACACTCCTGTATTCTAGATATACAAAGAATGTTGGTTTATTTGTCAATCTGAATGTCTAGCATCTGTGTGATGCTACAGAGCCATGTACAGCTTATATACATATCTTCTGTGAATCAATAAGGGTTGACACATTTTGAAGATTGATATAACATATCCAGATTTATTTTATGGTGGTTCTACATCAGAGCTCTCCAACCCTGGTCCTGGAGAGCTACTGTCCTATAGGTTTTTACTCCAACCGTAATCTAGCAAACCTGATTCTAATAATTAGCTGGTTGATAAACTGAACCAGGTTAGTTACAACTGGGGTTGGAGCAAAAACCTATAGGAGTGTAGTTGTCCAGGAACATGGTTGGAGACTCCTGTTCTACATAGTCGTAGGTCAGGGTTTCCCAAACTCTGTCCTGGGGACCCCAAGGGGTGCACGTTTAGTTGTTGTCCTAGCACTACACAGCTGATTCAAATAAACAATTCTGAATTCTATTTTAAGTAACTGAGTGTTTTCCAGACAAGGGTGGAATACATGGTTACCAAATTGAGACTCTTATTTGGTAACATTAGCTAGTTTACGTTAGCTAATGTCAGTCAAAGATAGAACAAGCATGTTTACTCTGCTGAAGGTAGCAAGCAGTGACTACCAGGGCATAGGTGAAATTGATTGATAGTGTATATACCAAAAGGTGGTGATTTAGCTGATGGCTTTTCAGGCCTGTAACGGTAGCTAGCTAACTTACCCAGCTAGGCTAGCATTTTCACGCTTGTTTGTAATTAGCACAGAACACCTCATGAACATGGTGACAAACATTATTGAAAATGTAATGTTTTCAAAAACATCTTGCCTAGATTAGTTCTGAGGTCACTGTGTGTTGGTCGTTGGAAGTAAACATTGCCATTATTCAAGTTTGTGGGCACGCCCCCTCTACCTAGCAGGCTGTTTTCAGACTTTGTGGTTCACTATGAGCAGACAAATACACAGTGTAACGGCGTTCGTCTGTTGAATGAAGAGAGTTGGACCGAAGCGCAGCGTGTAGGTTACTCATGACTTTAATGAAGGAAAACGGAACGATACATGAAATAACTCATAAATACAAAAACAACAAACGGAACGTGAAACCTATTACAGCCTATCTTGTGAACACTACACAGTGACAGGAACAAACACCCACGAAATACAAAGCGAACTCAGGCTGCCTAAATACGGTTCCCAATCAGAGACAACAATAAGCACCTGACTCTAATTGAGAATCGCCTCAGGCAGCCAAACCTATACCACACCCCTAATCAGCCGCGATCCCAAATAATACAAACCCCAATACGAATACAACATATAAACCCATGTCACACCCTGGCCTACCCAAACATATAACAAAAACACAAAATACAATGACCAAGGCGTGACAGAACCCCCCCCCCCCCTAAGGTGCGGACTCCCGGACGCACCTCAAGAGCATAGGGAGGGTCCGGGTGGGCGTCTGTCCATGGTGGCTGTTCTGGCTCGGGACGTGGACCCCACTCCATTAATGTCCTATTACCTCCCCTTCGCGTCCTGGGATAATTCACCTTCTCCACCGACCATGGCCTAATAGTCCTCACCCAGATCCCCACATAACTGAGGAGCAGCTCGGGACAGAGGGGCATCTCAGGACAGAGGGGCATCTCAGGACAGAGGGGCAGCCCGGGACAGAGGGGCAGCCTGGGACAGAGGGGCAGCTCGGGACAGAGGGGCATCTCGGGACAGAGGGGCATCTCGGGACAGAGGGGCATCTCGGGACAGAGGGGCATCTCGGGACCGAAGCAGCCCGGGACTGAGGGGAAGCTCGGTACTGAGGGGAAGCCCGGTACTGAGGGGAAGCCCGGTACTGAGGGCAAGCCTGGTACTGAGAGGAAGCCCAGTACTGAGAGGAAGCCCAGTACTGAGAGGAAGCCCAGTACTGAGAGGAAGCTCAGGCAGGTAGTAGGCTCCGGTAAATCCTGGCTGGCTGGCAGATCTAGAAGAGACTGGTTGTCGAGCAGATCTGGAAGAGACTGGTTGTCGGGCAGATCTGGAAGAGACTGGTTGTCGGGCAGCGCTGGGCTGACTGGCCGCGCTGGGCAGACTGGGAGCACTGGCCGCGCTGGGCAGACTGGGAGCACTGGCCGCGCTGGGCAGACTGGGAGCACTGGCCGCGCTGGGCAGACTGGGAGCACTGGCCGCGCTGGGCCGACTGGGAGCACTGGCCGCGCTGGGCAGACTGGAGACTCCGGCATCGCAGGAGAGGAGAAAGGCTCTGGCTGTGCTAAACAGGCGGGAGACTCCGACAGCGCAGGAGAGGAGAAAAGCGCTGGCTGCGCTGAATAGGCGAGGCGCACTGGAGGCCTGGTGCGTGGTGATGGAACTGGTGGTACTGGATCGAGGACACGCACAGGAAGCCTGGTGCGGGGAGCTGCTACCGGAGGACTGGTGTGTAGAGGTGGCACTGGATAGACCGGACCGTGCAGGCGCACTGGAGCTCTTGAGCCTGCCCAAGCTTACCTGGCTCGATGCCCACTCTAGCCCGGCCAATAGGAAGAGCTGGTATGTGCCGCACCGGGCTATGCTCCCGCATTGAAAACACCGTGCGCTCCATAGCATAACACGGTGCCTGCCCGGTCTCTCTAGCCCAACGGTGAGCACAGGGAGTTTGCGCAGGTCTCCTACCTGGCATAACTATTCTCCCTTCTAGCCCCCCCAATAATTTTTTGGGCTGCTTTTCAGGTTTCCTTGCCAACCGTGTTCCCTCGTATCGTCGGCTCCTATCTCCGGCTGCCTCTGCTCTCCTTAGTGCCTCCACCTGTTCCCATGGGAGGCGATCTCTTCCGGCCAATATCTCCTCCCAAGTGTAACAACCTTTACCATCCAACACGTCTTCCCATGTCCATTCTCCGAATAATTCATCCTCCCTTTGCTGCTCCAGCTGTCGCTGCCTGTTTATACCAGCGCCTCTCCGTTTTATTCGGCGTGTCTTTTTCTTTGACTCGATTCGCCTGTAGCCCTCTTCGCACTGCTGAAGCGAATCCCAGGCGGACGCCTGCACTCTCTCTGGGTCGGCCGCCAACCTGTCAATTTCTTCCCACGTCGTATACTCCATTAGCTCCTGCCAGTTATCTGCGTCGTTGCCAGTTACACGCTGCTCGGTCCGTGAGGGGTGGTGGGTGTTTCTGTAACGGCGTTCGTCTGTTGAATGAAGAGAGTCGGACCGCAGCGTGTAGGTTACTCATGACTTTAATGAAGGAAAACGGAACGATGCATGAAATAACTCATAAATACAAAAACAACAAACGGAACGTGAAACCTATTACAGCCTATCTGGTGAACACTACACAGAGACAGGAACAAACACCCACGAAATACAAAGCGAAACTGAGTCTGCCTAAATACGGTTCCCAATCAGAGACAACAATAAGCACCTGACTCTAATTGAGAATCGCCTCAGGCAGCCAAACCTATACCACACCCCTAATCAGCCGCAATCCCAAATAATACAAACCCCAATACGAATACAACATATAAACCCATGTCACACCCTGGCCTACCCAAACATATAACAAAAACACAAAATACAATGACCAAGGCGTGACACACAGGGAGTCAACACTTCCCTATTCTACCAGTGAAATTAAAATGTGCTAGTTCTAGCTTGGGGTTTGGATAATTGCGATGTTTATGATAAAAACGTAGTGTTGTTAATATAGTAACGACTATATGCCGTGGGAAAGCCAGGGTGAAATTCCCCTTTAACAAACATAGCCTACCTGTGTTTTATCTCAATCAAAGCACATATTTCAGGCAGATTCCTCAAGAGTGACTTCTAAATTGGATGTCTATCCATGTCCTGTGGATGTCTGGAAATGACATGAATACCGGCCACTAGGGGCAACATTGAGAGCTATTACCATAAAGTAGGCTTGGATTTTGCTAGGGTGTTGTGGATGGGGTGATGGATGGGCGTAATGTCATGACATTCCAAGTGGTGGACGCACTTGGCGGGTTTTAACCATATCCCAAACCTTAACAAATAACCTTCTAAATTTGACGTTGGGAGCAACTTCAAAATTTGAAGTCAGGAGAAATGGAGATAAATGTCTTATTTCGCAGTGAGACTCTGAGGGTGGGGTTGGGTTTTGGCCACATGAGAGAAAAATGTTACCATTTGCACAATTATCCTAAAAAAGAAATGAAGGTGGTGTTTTTGTTGTACAGTAACATTACACTGTGCTATTATATTGGGTTCTGTTATGTAGAATACTACCATTATGTGATCTTGCAGACATTGAATCAGCTTCGATCTAACTTGATTAAAGGAACACCATTCGCCAGAGTCTCCTGTTCTCTACGAGTAGATCAGAGACCGTGCGTAAAGTAGAGAATCCCGCATATGCAAAGAAGCTTCGGGACCTTTAGCTTTTAGGACGAGGGGTCCAGAAAAGTTGGATCTGCAGGCACTCAGAAAAAAAACCATGTTCAGCAAACATCAAATATGAAGGCAACCAGTTGCAATATACTGTCATTTCTAGTTTGCTGAACCAGCAAACATTCTCAAGTTGAGTTGTACGTTTCCTCAATTAGAATTTTAGGGTGAGTGGGCATCAAGGATCTTCTGTTATAACTTTATTGCAAACCTGAACCCTTAGCTTAACCAGTCGAAATGAATGCCGAAACTTAACCGTCAAAATGTTACGTTTATCCACCCCCCCACCCTCCCAGCGGACAAATGTTGAATACGGAAGTCAGACCGGGATACCTTGTTGAACTAGAAATCCTATTGCAGTTGGTTGCCTTGATATTTTAAGTAGAATCACCTTCAATGCTTGTCAACTCGTAGAATTACGCTGATTAAGCAATTGGGTAATTTGGCTTTTTTACAGTGCAACCCTCCCTCCCTCCCTCCCTCCCTCCCCCTCCCTCCCTCCCTCCCTCCCTCCCTCCCTCCCTCCCTCCCTCCCTCCCTCCCTCCCTCCCCCTCCCTCCCTCCCTCCCTCCCTCCCTCCCTCCCTCTAACCATCTCTCCCTCCCTCCCTCCATCCCTCTCTCCATCCCTCCCTCCATCCCTCTCTCCATCCCTCCCTCTAACCATCTCTCCCTCCCTCCCTCCCTCCCTCCCTCCCTCCCTCCCTCCCTCCCTCCCTCCCTCCCTCCCTCCCTCCCTCCCTCCCTCCCTCCCTCCCTCCCTCCCTCCCTCCCTCCCTCCCTCCCTCCCTCCCTCCCTCCCTCCCTCCCTCCATCTCTCATTCGCTCTCTCCATCTCCCTATCCCTTCCTCCATCTCTCTTTCAGTTGATCGCTCTCTCTGTCCCTCCATCCATCCCTCTCTGGGAGGAGAAGAATAACACATTTTTCTAGCATAGTTTCTCTGCAGTCCAGTATTTGGTGACCTGAAGCCTTGTTAATGTCTAGGCTTTATCTCAGTGGGCTAACACGGAATTGGGAATTGAGTGACAGATAAGATCAAACATAGACGAGCAGCAGCGAACTCCACCTGCTCTAGTTTAATAGAAAGGCCAAGATCAAACTGATGAAATCACAATGAAATCACACATCAAATTACAGGGCTACACTGAAACTTGAAGATAGGGGCGTGTGTGTCTGTGTGTGTGTGAGAGTGTGTGGATGTGTGTGTGTGGAGTGTGTGTGTGTGTTGAGTTTGTGTGTGGTGTGTGCTTATGGTATGTGTGTGTGTGTCTGAGGGGTGATCTTTGAGATGGAAATGTCCAGCTGGCCGGCCGTCTGCTGCCTGACCTATGAGCTCAAGGTCAACAGCCAGGTCTCCAACCGTTGACCAACACAAACAAACACACACACACGCACGCACGCGCGCACGCACACACACACACACACACACACACGCACACACGCACGCACGCACGCACGCACGCACGCACGCACGCACGCACGCACGCACGCACACACACACACACACACACACACACACACACACACACACACACACACACACACACACACACACACACACACACACACACACACACACACACACACACACACACACACACACACTAACTATTAATGAACTAACTAAGTAATGTATATATTAATTCATACTTCAACTTAACTAGACCCATAACCTCAATCGATTACTATGTAACACTTGTGTATATGTATGTGTGTGTGTGTATGCTTGTGCGTGCATCCATTCGTTCGTGTGTTCGTACAACTTTGTGTGTGTGTGTCTCTCTCTCCCTCTGTGTGTGCTTGTGTGTGTCAGAAAGAGAGTCTTAGGGAAATGATTGTTATTGATTTCTGTCCTGTAGAGGGTGAGATGGCACCAGATGGGGCATTTAGCTGAGAGAGGCTCTGAGAGGAAAACATTTCACTTCAAAATGAGTCAGAATCACTACAGATGCTAACTACAGGCCCTCAACACTCACCGTCCCTGCCTCCACTCTCCTCCCTCTCTCCTAGCCTCCTCTCCATCCCCCTCTCTCCTACCTTTCTATGCCCTCTCCTTCTGCCCCCCCTCTCTCTTACCCTCCGCTCTCTCTGTCCTCCCTCTCTCTCTTCCCCTCTCTCTCTTCCCCTCTCTCTCTTCCCCTCTCTCTTACCCTCCGCTCTCTCTCTGTCCTTCCTCTCTCCCCCTCTCTCTTCACCCCTCTCTCTGTCCCTACTCTCTCTGTCCGCCCTCTCTCTCTTCCCCCTCTCTCTTCCCCTCCTCTCTCTGCCCTTCCTCTGTTCCCCCCTCTCTCTTCCCCTCCTCTCTCTGTCCCTCCTCTGTCCATCCTTTTTCCTACCTTTCTACAGTATGTTCTTTCATTTTCTCCTCTCTCCCCCAGCTCTTTCCTCTCCTCTGTCAATAGAGCTTTTTATCACTGGTATCAACACAGGCTATCAACATTGGCTATCAACACTGGCTCTCAAAACTGACTCTCAGTACTGACTATAAACACTGACTCTCAACACTGGCTATCAACACTGGCTCTCAAAACTGACTCTCAATACTGACTATCAACACTGACTCGCAACACAGACTCTTTTAAAAATGTTTTTTTTTTCACCGTTAAATAACCAGGTAAGCTAGTTGAGAACAAGTTCTGATTTACAACTGCAACCTGGCCAAGATAAAGCAAAGCAGTGTGACACAAACAACAACACAGAGTTACACATGGAATAAACAAACATACAGTCAATAACACAATAGAAAAAAAAATGCCCATAAACAGTGTGTGCAAATGGCGTAAGGAGGTAAGGCAATAAATAGGACATAGTAGCAAAGTAATTACAGTTTAGCAAATTAACACTGGAGTGATAGATGAGCAGATGATGTGCAAGTAGAAATACTGGTGTGCAAAAGAGCAGAAAAGTAAATATAAACAATATGGGGATGAGGTAGGTAGATTGGGTGGGCTATTTACAGATGGACTATGTACAGCTGCAGCGATCGGTTAGCTGCTCAGATAGCAGATGTTTAAAGTTAGTTAGGGAAATATAAGTCTCCAGCTTCAGCGATTTTTGCAATCCATTCCAGTCATTGGCAGCAGAGACCTGGAAGGATAGGCGGCCAAAGTAGGTGTTGGATTTGGGGATGACCAGTGAGATATACCTGTTGGAACGCGTGCTACCGGTGGGTGTTGTTATCGTGACCAGTGAGCTGAGATAAGGCAGAGCTTTACCTAGCATAGACTTATGGATGACCTGAGCCAGTGGGTTTGGCGACGAATATGTAGCGAGGGCCAGCCGACTAGAGCATACAGGTCGCAGTGGTGGTTGGTAAAAGGTGCTTTGGTGACAAAACGGATGGCACGGTGATAGACTGCATCCAGTTTGCTGAGTAGACTATTTGAAGCTATTTTGTAAATGACATTGCCGAAGTCAAGGATAGGTAGGATAGTCAGTTTTATGAGGGTATGTTTGGCGGCGTGAGTGAAGGAGGCTTTGTTTTGCGAAATAGGAAGCCAATTCTAGATTTAATTTTGGATTGGAGATGTTTCATATTAGTCTGGAAGGAGAGCTTAAAGTCTCGCTGTCATGTTTGTCATTTATTATCATGTCTTGTCCCTGTGCTCCCCATGCTATTCGTTTCCCTCTGCTGGTCTTATTTGGTTCTTTCCCTCCTATCCCTCTCTCTCCCCCTCCCTCTCTCACTCTCTCGCTCTCTCTTCTCTCTATCGTTCCGTTCCTGCTCCCAGCTGTTCCTATTCCCCTAATCATCATTTAGTCTTCCCACACCTGTTCCCGATCCTTTCCCCTGATTAGAGTCCCTATTTATTCCTTTGTGATCCGTTCCTGTTCCGTCGGTTCCTTGTATTGTATTCACCATGCTGTGATTGCGTTTCGCCCTGTCCTGTCGTGTTTTTGCCGTGATTGTGTATCACCCTGTCCTGTCGTGTTTTGTGCCTTCATCAGACGCTGCGTGTGAGCAGGTGTCTCAGTCGACTACGGCCTGCGCCTACCCGAAGCGACCTGCAGTCTGTGGCCGCTTCTCCAGTTGTTTTCCCTCTACAAATCTAGAGGATTTCTGTTATTCCGTTTTGGACTTTAATAAACTCTGTTTCTGTTAAGTCGCGTTTGGGTCCTCTTTCACCTGCATGACAGAAGGAACCGACCAAGGAATGGACCCAGCGACTTCAGACGCTCGTTACACTGCCGTCGAGATCCAAGGAGCCATGCTCGGCAGACACGAGCAGGAATTGTCCGCTGCTCGCCATGCCGTGGAGAACCTGGCCGCTCAGGTTTCCGACCTCTCTGGACAGTTCCAGAGTCTACGTCTCGTGCCACCTGTTACTTCCTGGCCTGCCGAGCCTCCAGAACCTAGGGTTAATAACCCACCTTGCTACTCCGGGCAGCCCACTGAGTGCCGCTCCTTTCTCACGCAGTGTGAGATTGTGTTCTCTCTCCAACCCAACACATACTCTAGAGAGAGAGCTCGGGTTGCTTACGTCATTTCACTCCTTACTGGCCGGGCTCGAGAATGGGGCACAGCTATCTGGGAGGCAAGGGCTGATTGCTCTATCAAATTCCAGAACTTTAAAGAGGAGATGATTCGGGTTTTTGACCGTTCAGTTTTTGGTGGGGAGGCTTCTAGGGCCCTGGCTTCCTTATGCCAAGGTGAACGGTCCATAACGGATTATTCCATTGAGTTTCGCACTCTTGCTGCCTCTAGTGAGTGGAACGAGCCGGCGCTGCTCGCTCGTTTTCTGGAGGGACTCCACGCAGTGGTTAAGGATGAGATTCTCTCCCGGGAGGTTCCTTCAGATGTGGACTCTTTGATTGCTCTCGCCATCCGCATAGAACGACGGGTAGATCTTCGTCACCGGGCTCGTGGAAGAGAGCTCGCATCAACGGTGTTTCCCTGCTCCGCATCGCAACCATCTCCCTCCTCTGGCTTTGAGACTGAGCCCATGCAGCTGGGAGGGATTCGCATCTCGAATAAGGAGAGGGAACGGAGGATCACCAACCGCCTGTGCCTCTATTGCGGAGTTGCTGGACATTTTGTTAATTCATGTCCAGTAAGAGGCCAGAGCCCATCAGTAAGCGGAGGGCTACTGGTGAGCGCTACTACTCAGTCCTCTTCATCTAGATCTTGTACTACTATGTCGGTCCATCTACGCTGGACCGGTTCGGTGCTACATGCAGTGCCTTGATTGACTCTGGGGCTGAGGGTTGTTTCATGGACGAAGCATGGGTTCGGAAACATAACATTCCTTTCAGACCGTTAGACAAGCCTACGCCCATGTTTGCCTTAGATGGTAGTCATCTTCCCAGTATCAAATTTGAGACACTACCTTTAACTCTCACAGTATCTGGTAACCACAGTGAGACTATTTCTTTTTTGATTTTCCGTTCACCGTTTACACCTGTTGTTTTGGGTCATCCCTGGCTAGTATGTCA
Source organism: Oncorhynchus gorbuscha (assembly GCF_021184085.1). Taxonomy (NCBI): domain Eukaryota; kingdom Metazoa; phylum Chordata; class Actinopteri; order Salmoniformes; family Salmonidae; genus Oncorhynchus; species Oncorhynchus gorbuscha. The sequence continues at coordinate 3,163,435 of NC_060176.1, forward strand.
TAATCCTTCTATTAATTGGTCTAGTAATTCTATCCTATCCTGGAACGTTTCTTGTCATGTGAAGTGTTTAATGTCTGCCATCCCTCCCGTTTCTTCTCTCCCTACTTCTCAGGAGGAACCTGGCGATTTGACAGGAGTGCCGGAGGAATATCATGATCTGCGCACGGTCTTCAGTCGGTCCCGAGCCAACTCCCTTCCTCCTCACCGGTCGTATGATTGTAGTATTGATCTCCTTCCAGGGACCACGCCTCCTCGAGGTAGACTATACTCTCTGTCGGCTCCCGAACGTAAGGCTCTCGAGGATTATTTGTCTGTGTCTCTTGACGCCGGTACCATAGTGCCTTCTTCTTCTCCGGCCGGGCGGGGTTCTTTTTGTTAAGAAGAAGGACGGTACTCTGCGCCCCTGCGTGGATTATCGAGGGCTGAATGACATAACGGTTAAGAATCGTTATCCGCTTCCCCTTATGTCATCAGCCTTCGAGATTCTGCAGGGAGCCAGGTGCTTTACTAAGTTGGACCTTCGTAACGCTTACCATCTCGTGCGCATCAGAGAGGGGGACGAGTGGAAAACGGCGTTTAACACTCCGTTAGGGCATTTTGAGTACCGGGTTCTGCCGTTCGGTCTCGCCAATGCGCCAGCTGTTTTTCAGGCATTAGTTAATGATGTTCTGAGAGACATGCTGAACATTTTTGTTTTTGTCTATCTTGACGATATCCTGATTTTTCTCCGTCACTCGAGATTCATGTTCAGCACGTTCGACGTGTTCTACAGCGCCTTTTAGAGAATTGTCTCTACGTAAAGGCTGAGAAGTGCTCTTTTCATGTCTCCTCCGTTACCTTTCTCGGTTCCGTTATTTCCGCTGAAGGCATTCAGATGGATTCCGCTAAGGTCCAAGCTGTCAGTGATTGGCCCGTTCCAAGGTCACGTGTCGAGTTGCAGCGCTTTTTAGGTTTCGCTAATTTCTATCGGCGTTTCATTCGTAATTTCGGTCAAGTTGCTGCCCCTCTCACAGCTCTTACTTCTGTCAAGACGTGTTTTAAGTGGTCCGGTTCCGCCCAGGGAGCTTTTGATCTTCTAAAAGAACGTTTTACGTCCGCTCCTATCCTCGTTACTCCTGACGTCACTAGACAATTTATTGTCGAGGTTGACGCTTCAGAGGTAGGCGTGGGAGCCATTCTATCCCAGCGCTTCCAGTCTGACGATAAGGTTCATCCTTGCGCTTATTTTTCTCATCGCCTGTCGCCATCTGAGCGCAACTATGATGTGGGTAACCGTGAACTGCTCGCCATCCGCTTAGCCCTAGGCGAATGGCGACAGTGGTTGGAGGGGGCGACCGTTCCTTTTGTCGTTTGGACAGACCATAAGAACCTTGAGTACATCCGTTCTGCCAAACGACTTAATGCCCGTCAAGCTCGTTGGGCGTTGTTTTTCGCTCGTTTCGAGTTTGTGATTTCTTACCGTCCGGGTAGCAAGAACACCAAGCCTGATGCCTTATCCCGTCTGTTTAGTTCTTCTGTGGCTTCTACTGATCTCGAGGGATTCTTCCTTATGGGCGTGTTGTCGGGTTGACAGTCTGGGGAATTGAAAGACAGGTTAAGCAAGCACTCACGCACACTGCGTCGCCGCGCGCTTGTCCTAGTAACCTCCTTTTCGTTCCTGTTTCCACTCGTCTGGCTGTTCTTCAGTGGGCTCACTCTGCCAAGTTAGCTGGTCATCCCGGTGTTCGAGGCACTCTTGCGTCTATTCGCCAGCGCTTTTGGTGGCCGACTCAGGAGCGTGACACGCGCCGTTTCGTGGCTGCGTGTTCAGACTGCGCGCAGAAGAAGTCTGGTAATTTTTTTCTGCTTCTGCTCCTGGTCTTGCTGGGTCTCAGTCTGTTCCCTGCCATCGCATCTCTCCTGTTCTTGTCCCTGCCCTTGCTGTGTCTCAGTCTGTCCCTAGTTCTCATTTTTTTTTTAGAGTAGTACCCTAGTTTCCCTTTTTATCGTTTTTCGTTACGGTCCTGAGGAGAGGAGTTGGGTTCTTTCTCGGGACGTGCTGGACCGTTTGATCTATGATTTCCTCCGTTGCTGCCAGTGTTCCTCCTCGAGAGCGCCAGGAGGCGCTCGGTGAGTGGGGGGGTACTGTCATGTTTGTCATTTATTATCATGTCTTGTCCCTGTGCTCCCCATGCTATTCGTTTCCCTCTGCTGGTCTTATTTGGTTCTTTCCCTCCTATCCCTCTCTCTCCCCCTCCCTCTCTCACTCTCTCGCTCTCTCTTCTCTCTATCGTTCCGTTCCTGCTCCCAGCTGTTCCTATTCCCCTAATCATCATTTAGTCTTCCCACACCTGTTCCCGATCCTTTCCCCTGATTAGAGTCCCTATTTATTCCTTTGTGATCCGTTCCTGTTCCGTCGGTTCCTTGTATTGTATTCACCATGCTGTGATTGCGTTTCGCCCTGTCCTGTCGTGTTTTTGCCGTGATTGTGTATCACCCTGTCCTGTCGTGTTTTGTGCCTTCATCAGACGCTGCGTGTGAGCAGGTGTCTCAGTCGACTACGGCCTGCGCCTACCCGAAGCGACCTGCAGTCTGTGGCCGCTTCTCCAGTTGTTTTCCCCTCTACAAATCTAGAGGATTTCTGTTATTCCGTTTTGGACTTTAATAAACTCTGTTTCTGTTAAGTCGCGTTTGGGTCCTCTTTCACCTGCATGACACTCGCCAGACACCTAGGTATTTGTAGTTGTCCACATATTCTAAGTCAGAACCGTCCAGATTAGTGATGCTAGTCGGGCGGGTGCGAGCAGTGAACGGTTGAAAAGCATGCATTTGGTTTTACTAGCGTTTAAGAGCAGTTGGAGGCCACGGAAGGAGTGTTGTATGGCATCGAAGCTCGTTTGGAGGTTAGTTAACACAGTGTCCAAAAAATGGCCAGATGTATACAGAATGTTGTCGTCTGCATAGAGGTGGATCAGAGAATAACCTGCAGCAAAGAGCGACATCGTTGATATATACAGAGAAAAGTGTCGGCCTGAGAATTGAACCCTGTGGTACCCCCATAGAGACTGCCAGAGGTCCGGACAACAGGCCCTCCAATTTGACACACTGAACTCTGTCTGAGAAGTAGTTGGTGAACCAAACCAGTCATTTGAGAAACCAAGGCTGTTGAGTCTGCCGATAAGAATACGTTGATTGACAGAGTCGAAAGCCTTGGCCAGGTCGATGAAGACGGCTGCACATTACTGTCTTTTATCGATGGTGGTTATGATATCGTTTAGTACCTTGAGTGTGGCTGAGGTGCACCCGTGACCAGCTCGGAAACCAGATTGCACAGCGGAGAAGGTACAGTGGAATTCGAAATGGTCAGTAATCTGTTTATTAACTTGGCTTTCGAAGACTTTAGAAAGGCCGGGCAGGATGGATATAGGTCTATAACTGTTTGGGTCTAGAGGGTCACCCCCTTTGAAGAGGGGGATGACCGCAACAGCTTTCCAATCTTTAGAGATCTTGGACGATACGAAAGAGAGGTTGAATAGACTGGTAATAGGGGTTGCAACAATAGCGGAGAGGGTCCAGATTGTCTAGCCCAGCTGATTTGTACGGGTCCAGGTTTTGCAGCTCTTTCAGAACATCTGCTATTTGGATTTGGGTGAAGGAGAAGCTGGGGAGGCTTAGGCAAGTAGCTGCGGGGGGTGCAGAGCTGTTGGCGGGGTTGGGGTAGCCAGGAGGAAAGCATGGCCAGCCATAGAGAAATGCTTATTGAAATTCTCACTTTATCATGGATTTATTTGTTACCTAGCCTCAGTGCAGTGGGCAGCTGGAAGGAGGTGCTCTTATTCTCCATGGACTTTACAGTGTTCCAATACCTTTTGGAGTTAGAGCTACAGGATGCAAATTTCTGTTTGAAAAAGCTAGCCTTTGCTTTCCTGACTGACTGCGTGTATTGGTTCCTGACTTCCCTGAAAAGTTGCATATCACGGGGACTATTCGATACTAGTGCAGAACGCCACAGGATGATTTTGTGCTGGTCGAGGGCAGTCAGGCTGGAGTGAACCAAGTTCTTAGTTCTGCATTTTTTGAAAGGGGCATGATTATTTAAGATGGTGAGGAAATTACTTTTAAAGAATGACCAGGCATCCTCGACTGATGGGATGAGGTTGTCATGCAGGTGAAAGAGGACCCAAAAGCGACTTAACAGAAACAGAGTTTATTTAAATCCAAACAGGGAATAACAAAAATCCTCTAGTCTGTAGAGGGGAATAACTAGAGAAGCGGCCACAGACTGCAGGTCGCTTCGGGTAGGCGCAGGCCGTAGTTGATAGAGCCACCTGCTCACACGCAGCATCTGATGAAGGCAAAAAACACGACAGGACAGGGCGAAACACAATCACAGCATGGTGAATACAAAACAAGGAACCGACGGGACAGGAACGGATCACAAAGGAATAAATAGGGACTCTAATCAGGGGAAAGGATCGGGAACAGGTGTGGGAAGACTAAATGATGATTAGGGGAATAGGAACAGCTGGGAGCAGGAACGGAACGATAGAGAGAAGAGAGAGCGAGAGAGTGAGAGAGGGAGGGGGAGAGAGAGGGATAGAAGGAGGGAAAGAACCAAATAAGACCAGCAGAGGGAAACGAATAGCATGGGGAGCACAGGGACAAGACATGATAATAAATGACAAACATGACAGTACCCCCACTCACCGAGCGCCTCCTGGCGCACTCGAGGAGGAATCCTGGCGGCAACGGAGGAAATCATCGATGAGTGAACGGTCCAGCACGTCCCGAGACGGAACCCAACTCCTCTCCTCAGGACCGTAACCCTCCCAATCCACTAGGTATTGGTGACCCCGTCCCCGAGAACGCATGTCCATGATCTTATGTACCTTGTAAATAGGTGCGCTCTCGACAAGGACGGGAGGGGGGAGGGAAGACGAACGGGGTGCGAAGAAAGGGCTTAACACAGGAGACATGGAAGACAGGATGGACGCGACGAAGATGTCGCGGAAGAAGCAGTCGCACAGCGACAGGATTGACGACCTGGGAGACACGGAACGGACCAATGAACCGCGGAGTCAACTTACGAGAAGCTGTCGTAAGAGGAAGGTTGCGAGTGGAAAGCCACACTCTCTGGCCGCAACAATACCTTGGACTCTTAATCCTGCGTTTATTGGCGGCTCTCACCGTCTGTGCCCTGTAACGGCAAAGTGCAGACCTCACCCTCCTCCAGGTGCGCTCACAACGTTGGACAAACGCTTGAGCGGAGGGAACGCTGGACTCGGCAAGCTGGGATGAGAACAGAGGAGGCTGGTAACCCAGACTACTCTGAAACGGAGATAACCCGGTAGCAGACGAAGGAAGCGAATTGTGAGCGTATTCTGCCCAGGGGAGCTGTTCTGCCCAAGACGCAGGGTTTCTGAAAGAAAGGCTGCGTAGTATGCGACCAATCGTCTGATTGGCCCTCTCTGCTTGACCGTTAGACTGGGGATGAAACCCGGAAGAGAGACTGACGGACGCACCAATCAAACGACAGAACTCCCTCCAAAACTGTGACGTGAATTGCGGGCCTCTGTCTGAAACGGCGTCTAACGGGAGGCCATGAATTCTGAATACATTCTCAATAATGATTTGTGCCGTCTCCTTAGCGGAAGGAAGTTTAGCGAGGGGAATGAAATGTGCCGCCTTAGAGAACCTATCGACAACCGTCAGAATCACAGTCTTCCCCGCAGACAAAGGCAGACCGGTAATGAAGTCTAAGGCAATGTGAGACCATGGTCGAGAAGGAATGGGGAGCGGTCTGAGACGACCGGCAGGAGGAGAGTTACCCGACTTAGTCTGCGCGCAGTCCGAACAAGCAGCCACGAAACGGCGCGTGTCACGCTCCTGAGTCGGCCACCAAAAGCGCTGGCGAATAGACGCAAGAGTGCCTCGAACACCGGGATGACCAGCTAACTTGGCAGAGTGAGCCCACTGAAGAACAGCCAGACGAGTGGAAACAGGAACGAAAAGGAGGTTACTAGGACAAGCGCGCGCGACGCAGTGTGCGTGAGTGCTTGCTTAACCTGTCTTTCAATTCCCCAGACTGTTAACCCGACAACACGCCCATAAGGAAGAATCCCTCGGGATCAGTAGAAGCCACAGAAGAACTAAACAGACGGGATAAGGCATCAGGCTTGGTGTTCTTGCTACCCGGACGGTAAGAAATCACAAACTCGAAACGAGCGAAAAACAACGCCCAACGAGCTTGACGGGCATTAAGTCGTTTGGCAGAACGGATGTACTCAAGGTTCTTATGGTCTGTCCAAACGACAAAAGGAACGGTCGCCCCTCCAACCACTGTCGCCATTCGCCTAGGGCTAAGCGGATGGCGAGCAGTTCACGGTTACCCACATCATAGTTGCGCTCAGATGGCGACAGGCGATGAGAAAAATAAGCGCAAGGATGAACCTTATCGTCAGACTGGAAGCGCTGGGATAGAATGGCTCCCACGCCTACCTCTGAAGCGTCAACCTCGACAATGAATTGTCTAGTGACGTCAGGAGTAACGAGGATAGGAGCGGACGTAAAACGTTCTTTTAGAAGATCAAAAGCTCCCTGGGCGGAACCGGACCACTTAAAACACGTCTTGACAGAAGTAAGAGCTGTGAGAGGGGCAGCAACTTGACCGAAATTACGAATGAAACGCCGATAGAAATTAGCGAAACCTAAAAAGCGCTGCAACTCGACACGTGACCTTGGAACGGGCCAATCACTGACAGCTTGGACCTTAGCGGAATCCATCTGAATGCCTTCAGCGGAAATAACGGAACCGAGAAAAGTAACGGAGGAGACATGAAAAGAGCACTTCTCAGCCTTTACGTAGAGACAATTCTCTAAAAGGCGCTGTAGAACACGTCGAACGTGCTGAACATGAATCTCGAGTGACGGAGAAAAAATCAGGATATCGTCAAGATAGACAAAAACAAAAATGTTCAGCATGTCTCTCAGAACATCATTAACTAATGCCTGAAAAACAGCTGGCGCATTGGCGAGACCGAACGGCAGAACCCGGTACTCAAAATGCCCTAACGGAGTGTTAAACGCCGTTTTCCACTCGTCCCCCTCTCTGATGCGCACGAGATGGTAAGCGTTACGAAGGTCCAACTTAGTAAAGCACCTGGCTCCCTGCAGAATCTCGAAGGCTGATGACATAAGGGGAAGCGGATAACGATTCTTAACCGTTATGTCATTCAGCCCTCGATAATCCACGCAGGGGCGCAGAGTACCGTCCTTCTTCTTAACAAAAAGAACCCCGCCCGGCCGGAGAATAAGAAGGCACTATGGTACCGGCGTCAAGAGACACAGACAAATAATCCTCGAGAGCCTTACGTTCGGGAGCCGACAGAGAGTATAGTCTACCTCGAGGAGGAGTGGTCCCCGGAAGGAGATCAATACTACAATCATACGACCGGTGAGGAGGAAGGGAGTTGGCTCGGGACCGACTGAAGACCGTGCGCAGATCATGATATTCCTCCGGCACTCCTGTCAAATCGCCAGGTTCCTCCTGAGAAGTAGGGACAGAAGAAACGGGAGGGATGGCAGACATTAAACACTTCACATGACAAGAAACGTTCCAGGATAGGATAGAATTACTAGACCAATTAATAGAAGGATTATGACATACTAGCCAGGGATGACCCAAAACAACAGGTGTAAACGGTGAACGGAAAATCAAAAAAGAAATAGTCTCACTGTGGTTACCAGATACTGTGAGGGTTAAAGGTAGTGTCTCAAATCTGATACTGGGAAGATGACTACCATCTAAGGCGAACATGGGCGTAGGCTTATCTAACTCTCTGAAAGGAATGTCATGTTTCCGAACCCATGCTTCGTCCATGAAACAACCCTCAGCCCCAGAGTCTATCAAGGCACTACATGTAGCACCCGAACCGGTCCAGCGTAGGTGGACCGACAAAGTAGTACAGGACCTTGATGGAGAGACTTGAGTAGTTGCGCTCACCTGTAGCCCTCCGCTTACAGATGAGCTCTGGCTTTTACTGGACATGAATTAACAAAATGTCCAGCAACTCCGCAATAGAGGCACAGGCGGTTGGTGATCCTCCGTTCCCTCTCCTTATTCGAGATGCGAATCCCTCCCAGCTGCATGGGCTCAGTCTCAAAGCCAGAGGAGGGAGATGGTTGCGATGCGGAGCAGGGAAACACCGTTGATGCGAGCTCTCTTCCACGAGCCCGGTGACGAAGATCTACCCGTCGTTCTATGCGGATGGCGAGAGCAATCAAAGAGTCCACATCTGAAGGAACCTCCCGGAGAGAATCTCATCCTTAACCACTGCGTGGAGTCCCTCCAGAAAACGAGCGAGCAGCGCCGGCTCGTTCCACTCACTAGAGGCAGCAAGAGTGCGAAACTCAATGGAATAATCCGTTATGGACCGTTCACCTTGGCATAAGGAAGCCAGGGCCCTAGAAGCCTCCCCACCAAAAACTGAACGGTCAAAAACCCGAATCATCTCCTCTTTAAAGTTCTGGAATTTGTTAGAGCAATCAGCCCTTGCCTCCCAGATAGCTGTGCCCCATTCTCGAGCCCGGCCAGTAAGGAGTGAAATGACGTAAGCAACCCGAGCTCTCTCTCTAGAGTATGTGTTGGGTTGGAGAGAGAACACAATCTCACACTGCGTGAGAAAGGAGCGGCACTCAGTGGGCTGCCCGGAGTAGCAAGGTGGGTTATTAACCCTAGGTTCTGGAGGCTCGGCAGGCCAGGAAGTAACAGGTGGCACGAGACGTAGACTCTGGAACTGTCCAGAGAGGTCGGAAACCTGAGCGGCCAGGTTCTCCACGGCATGGCGAGCAGCAGACAATTCCTGCTCGTGTCTGCCGAGCATGGCTCCTTGGATCTCGACGGCAGTGTAACGAGCGTCTGAAGTCGCTGGGTCCATTCCTTGGTCGGTTCCTTCTGTCATGCAGGTGAAAGAGGACCCAAAAGCGACTTAACAGAAACAGAGTTTATTTAAATCCAAACAGGGAATAACAAAAATCCTCTAGTCTGTAGAGGGGAATAACTAGAGAAGCGGCCACAGACTGCAGGTCGCTTCGGGTAGGCGCAGGCCGTAGTTGATAGAGCCACCTGCTCACACGCAGCATCTGATGAAGGCAAAAAACACGACAGGACAGGGCGAAACACAATCACAGCATGGTGAATACAAAACAAGGAACCGACGGGACAGGAACGGATCACAAAGGAATAAATAGGGACTCTAATCAGGGGAAAGGATCGGGAACAGGTGTGGGAAGACTAAATGATGATTAGGGGAATAGGAACAGCTGGGAGCAGGAACGGAACGATAGAGAGAAGAGAGAGCGAGAGAGTGAGAGAGGGAGGGGGAGAGAGAGGGATAGAAGGAGGGAAAGAACCAAATAAGACCAGCAGAGGGAAACGAATAGCATGGGGAGCACAGGGACAAGACATGATAATAAATGACAAACATGACAGAGGTCAATATCCTTCCAGGATACCTGGGACCGGTCGATTAGAAAGGCCTGCTCGTAGAAGTGTTTTAGGGAGCGTTTCACAGTGATGAAGGGTGGTCGTTTGACCGCCGACCCATAGCGGATGCAGGCAATGAGGCAGTGATCGCTGAGATCTTGATTGAAAACAGCAGAGGTATATTTGGAGGGCAAGTTGGTCAGGATAATATCTATGAGAGTGCCCATGTTTACGGATTTAGGTTTGTACCTTGTGGGTTCCTTGATAAATTGTGTGAGATTGAGGGCATCTAGCTTAGATTGTAGGACTGCCGGGGTGTTAAGCATGTCCCAGTTTAGGTCACCTAACAGAACGAGCTCTGAAGATAGATGGGGGGCAATCAATTCACATATGGTGTCCAGGGCACAGCTGGGAGCTGAGGGGGGTCTATAATAGGCGGCAACAGTGAGAGACTTATTACTGGAAAGATACATTTTAAAATTTAGAAGCTCGAACTGTTTGGGCATAGACCTAGAAGTAAACTAAGACAATAATAACTATCCTAAACAACAGTGTACAAGGCATATTAACAGAGAGAGACATAAAGTGAGGCATAAAGCAATCCCAGGTGTTGATTGGGAGAACTAGATAAGGCAACACCGGATAAAACATCAACAGCTAATCAGCTAAGACAACAGCAACAGGTAAAATGGCGATGAATGGGCAAAGAGGGTCGGTTAACTACACACAGGGCCCGAGTTGGGGCCGACAGATAAACAAAAAGTAAACTAAACAGAGTACCGTGATTAATGAACAGTGAACAGCAGGCATCAGCTATGTAGCCAAATGATCATAGGGTCCAGTGAACAGCAATAGATGGAACAGGGAAGGCGCGGGGAAGTCGTTACTACGCTAACACGCGGGAGACACATCGTTTAAAGTTAGCAGGCTGGGGTAGGTAGAAGCGTCTACTCCGACGTCCGGCGAAGGCCGGTTGAGGCCACAGCGGATGGAGTTAAATAGGCGGATTAGTCATGGTGGTACGGCGCGGCGCCATGTCGACAAAGTGTCCAGATGGCGAAAGAGGTAATTGTAGTTGTAGTAATTTCGTTTGCTAGCTGGGAGATGCGCCTGGCTCGCGGCTAACTGGTGCTAGCTTCGGGGCAGGGGCGTTAGCCACTATAGCCACTCGGTAGCAGCGATGATCCGATGCACAGGTCCAGAGCTTATGGCAAGGATCCGGTGGAGTGGTGGATTCTAGCCGTGTTGGGGTAGAGTCCGGGAAGGCATCGGCCGAGTAGCCGGGTGATTACAGAGTAGGCCAGGAGGTGGGCCTGGCTCAGGGCTAGCTTCGGGGCTGGGTCACTCAGTGGCTACTAGCTAGCTGTGATGATTAGGAGTAATGGTCCAGGGTTTATTGCAGGAATCCGGCGTTGTAGTGGAGAAAACAGTCAGATGCTGGCAAGTATTATCCAGGCAAAAAAAAAACCAGAAGGAATGGCCGATAGCAGTGGCTAACAATGGCTAAATAGCTAGTAGCTAATTAGCTGGTTAGCTTCTGATGGCTAGCTTCTGATGGAGGTTCTGGCTATAAGGTCTATAAAATTGCGGATCCGTGTCACATTGGGTGAGGCCGGTTTCCGGAAAGTATATTTAATTTAAAAATGGAAAAGAGATTGAAAATATTTATTTTATTTTATTTCACCTTTATTTAACCAGGCAGGCTAGTTGAGAACAAGTTCTCATTTACAACTGCGACCTGGCCAAGATAAAGCATAGCAGTGTGAACAGACAACACAGAGTTACACATGGAGTAAACAATTAACAAGTCAATAACACAGTAGAAAAAAAAGAGAATCTATATACATTGTGTGCAAAAGGCATGAGGAGGTAGGCGAATAATTACAATTTAGGCAGATTAACACTGGAGTGATAAATGATCAGATGGTCATGTACAGGTAGAGATATAGTGGTCCTTCTGTAGCTCAGTTGGTAGAGCATGGCGCTTGTAATGCCAGGGTAGTGGGTTCGATTCCCGGGACCACCCATACGTAGAATGTATGCACACATGACTGTAAGTCGCTTTGGATAAAAGCGTCTGCTAAATGGCATATATTATATTATATATTATATTGGTGTGCAAAAGAGCAGAAAAGTACATAAATAAAAACAGTATGGGGATGAGGTAGGTAGAATTGGGTGGGCTATTTACCTATAGACTATGTACAGCTGCAGCGATCGGTTAGCTGCTCAGATAGCAGATGTTTGAGGTTGGTGAGGGAGATAAAAGTCTCCAACTTCAGCAATTTTTGCAAATTGAAATATATACAGAAAAATACGAAAACTACAAAAGTACACGAGAGGACAACAAACCACGTCTGCACTGCTACGCCATCTTGGGAAAAAAATACTGGCTATCAACACTGACTCTCAACACTGGCTATCAACACTGGCTCTCAACACTGACTAACCAATACTGGCTATAAAACACTGACTCTCAACACTGAATCTCAATACTGGCCATCAACACTGACTCTCATTACTGGCTATAAAACCAATCAAATCAAATCAAATCAAATGTATTTATATAGCCCTTCGTACATCAGCTGATATCTCAAAGTGCTGTACAAAAACCCAGCCTGAAACCCCAAACAGCAAGCAATGCAGGTGTAGAAGCACGGTGGCTAGGAAAAACTCCCTAGAAAGGCCAAAACCTAGGAAGAAACCTAAAGAGGAACCAGGCGATGTGGGGTGGCCAGTCCTCTTCTGGCTGTGCCGGGAGGAGATTATAACAGAACATGGCCAAAATGTTCAAATGTTCATAAATGACCAGCATGGTCAATAATAATAAGGCAGAACAGTTGAAACTGGAGCAGCAGCACAGCCAGGTGGACTGGGGACAGTAAGGAGTCATCATGTCAGGTTGTCCTGGTGCATGGTCCTAGGGCTCAGGTCCTCCGAGAGAGAGAAAGAGAGAGAGAATTAGAGAGAGCACAAGTGGGGTGGCCAGTCCTCTTCTGGCTGTGCCGGGTGGAGATTATAACAGAACATGGCCAAGATGTTCAAATGTTCATAAATGACCAGCATGGTTGAATAATAATAAGGCAGAACAGTTGAAACTGTACAATGGCTATCAACACTGACTCTCAATACTGGCTATAAAACAGTGGCTATCAACACCAACTCTCAACACTGGCTCTCAACACTGGCTCTCAACACTGACTCTCAACATTGACTCTCAGTACTGGCTATAAAACACTGGCTATCAACACTGACTCTCAACACTGACTCTCAACCCTGACTCTCAACACTGACTCAACACTGACTCTCAACCCTGACTCTCAACACTGACTCTCAACCCTGACTCTCAACACTGACTCTCAACACTGACTCTCAACACTGACCCTCAACACTGATCCAACACTGACTCAACACTGACTCTCAACACTGACCCTCAACACTGATCCAACACTGACTCAACACTGACTCTCAACACTGACTCTCAACCCTGACTCTCAAAACTGACTCTCAACACTGACTCTCAACACTGACTCTCAACACTGACTCAACACTGACCCTCAACACTGAACCAACACTGACTCAATACTGACTCTCAACACTGACCCTCAACACTGATCCAACACTGACTCAACACTGACTCTCAACACTGACTCTCAACACTGATCCAACACTGATCCAACACTGACTCAACACTGACCCTCAACACTGACTCAACACTGATCCAACACTAACTCAACACTGACTCTCAACACTGACTCAACACTGTCCCTGTTCTCTCCTCTATTACTTATTTTGACTGTTTTGTCCAGCTTATATGAATTGATTGTATATATATGTCAGTATATGTCAGTATACATGGCATTTGGAAAGTATTCAGACCCCTTGACTTTTTCCACATTTTGTTACCTTACAGCCTTATTCTAAATAAGGCTGTAAATAATCTACACACAATACCTCATAATGACAAATGAAAACAAGTTTTTATAAATGTTTGCAAATTTATTAAAAAAACTAAACAGAAATACCTTATTTACATAAGTATTCAGACCTTTAGCTCAGGTACATCCTGTTTCCATTGATCCTCATTGAGAGGTTTCCACAACTTCATTGTAGTCCACCTGTGATAAAGTTAATTAATTGGACATGGTTTGGAAAGGGACACACCTGTTTATATAAGGTCCCACAGTTGACAGTGCATATCAGAGCAAAAACCAAGCCATGAGGTTGAAGGAATTGTCCACAGAGCTCCGAGACAGGATTGTGTCGAGGCACAGATCTGGGGAAGGATATCAAAAATGTCTGCAGCGTTGAAGGTCTCCAACAACACAGTGGCCTCTATCATTCTTAAATGGAAACAGTTTGGAACCACCAAGACTCTTCCTACAGCTGGCAGCCCGGCCAAACTTAGCAATCGGGGGAGAAGGGCCTTGGTCAGTCAGGTGACCAAGAACCCACAGAGTTCCTCTGTGGAGATGGGAGAACCTTCCAGAAAGACAACCATCTTTGCAGCACTCCACCAATCAGGCCTTTATGGTAGAGTGGCCAGACAAAAGCCACTCCTCAGTAAAAGGCACATGACAGCCCACTTGGAGTTTGCCAAAAGGTACCTAAAGGACTCTCAGACCATGAGAAACAAGATTCTCTGGTCTGATGAAACCAAGATTGAACTCAAGCGTCACATCTGGAGGAAACCTGGCACCATCTCTACGGTGAAGCATGGTGGTGGCAGAATCATGCTATGGGGGTGATTTTCATCGGCAGGGACTAGGAGACTAGTCAGGATCGAGGCAAAGATGAACAGATAAAAGTACAGAGAAATCCTTGATGAAAACCTGCTCCAGAGCTCACAGGACCTCAGACTGGGGCGAAGGTTCACCTTCCAACAGGACGACCCTAAGCACACAGCCAAGACAACGCAGCAGTGGCTTCGGGGCCTGTCTCTGAATGTCCTTGCGTGGCCCAGCCAGAGCCCGTACTTGAACCCGATCAAAAATCTCTGGAGAGACCTGAAAATAGCTGTGCAGCGATGCTCTCCATCCATCCTGACTGAGCTTGAGAGGATCTGCAGAGAAGGATGGGAGAAACTCCTCAAATACAGGTGTGCCAAGCTTGTAGCGTCATACCAAAGAACCCTCAAGGCTGTAAGTAAATGGTCTGAATAGTTATGTAAATGTTATATTTCAATTTTGTATTTTTAAAAATAAATTTGCAAAAAAAAAAAAACATGTTTTAGATTTTTTGTTATGGGTTATTGTGTGTAGATCGATGAGGGAAAAAAACAATATAATACATTTTAGAATGAGGCTGTAAGGTAATTTTTTTTTTTAAAGTCAAGGGGTCTGAATACTTTCCAAATGCACTGTATATGTATATGTCAGTATAGTCAGTGTACTCTTGCACCCCTTCTCTCCTGAACTGCAGATATTCACATTACAGCAACAATTCAATAAAGATTAACTCAGCATATTGCTGTGGATATGAGATACACATGCACGCAAGCACACACACACACACACACACACACACACACACACACACACACACACACACACACACACACACACACACACACACACACACACACACACACACACACACACACACACACACACACACACACACACACACACACACACACACACACACACACACACACACGCACCTCCGTATATTGCTGTAGATATGAGTTACATGCACACATGCCTGGCAATCTGGTAGGACTGAAGCTAAAATGACACAGAAGCGATTTGATCTCCACATCATCTCAATAATGATGAACATTTGTTAAATTGAATCACAGTTCATTTTATCTTTGGGGGTTAAAGTCTTTCATTTAATGAATAGACCTATGCGCTAGGACCTCCTCTGCTTATCTGATCTAAAATCAGACTCAGAAAGATCTGATATAAGATATGAGACTTTACAGTGTGGTCAGTTAGTAACCATTGTATTATATTGTATTCTATTCTTTAATTTTGGAGCAGTTGTTATTTGTCACTGAGTAATACTGA
This sequence comes from Oncorhynchus gorbuscha, assembly GCF_021184085.1. NCBI lineage: Eukaryota > Metazoa > Chordata > Actinopteri > Salmoniformes > Salmonidae > Oncorhynchus > Oncorhynchus gorbuscha. Next base: position 3,178,909 of record NC_060176.1, read on the forward strand.
GTAATACTGTGTAATACTGTGTAATACTGTGTAATACTGTATAATACTGCGTAATACTGTGTAATACTGAGTAATACTGAGTAATACTGTGTAATACTGAGTAATACTGAGTAAATAGTGTGTAAATAGTGTGTAAATATTGTGTAAATACTGCAATGCAGTACTGTCTGTCTCTGTCTGTCTATCCGTCTGTGTCTCTGTCTGTGTCTTTTTGTCTGTGTCTCTCTGTGTCTCTGTTGTGTTTCTGTGGTTGAATAAAAGGCTGTTTCACCTATGTTAGTTGTGTGTGAGTGTGTGTGAGTGTATCGGTGTGTGTGTGTGATTAACCATACTGTTGCTAGCGTGAAGCAGCCGTTCCCTCAGTCTGAATAAAAGGTTTTCTTTCTGTCACAGAGCACTTCCTTTGTTTCCATGATTCTGTCAAAACCCTGGAGAAAATAGAGGAGGAGGAGAGAGAGGGGAAGGAAAGAGAGGGGGAGGAGGGAGAGGGGAAGGAAAGAGAGGGGGAGGAGGGAGAGGGGAAGGAAAGAGAGGGGGAGGAGGGAGAGGGGAAGGAAAGAGAGGGGAGGAGGGAGAGGGGGAGGAGGAATAGGGGGGAGAAAAATCAATGAGTCCCCCTCCGACCACCACAGCACAGCGTCTGGCTGGCAGCTACCATAGAGACAGAAGGAGAAAACACTGAACAGAACACACAGAGGACAGAGAAGGAGGGAGAGATAGATGGAGATAGAGAGAGAGAGAGAGAGAGAGAGAGAGAGAGAGAGAGAGAGAGAGAGAGAGAGAGAGAGGTGGATAAAGAGAGAGAGATAGAAAGAGAAGAACAAGGAAACAAGATAAATGTTGTTCTGCCTTTCCCCCTGAAGGACCAGAGATCTCATTACCTCTTATTGTTAGTAGAAGAAGAGGACTGTGTGTGTGTGTGTGTGTGTGTGTGTGTGTGT